>NC_056729.1:1255278596-1255291096 GCF_019279795.1 Protopterus annectens
GATACTCATGATGCATACCCCCGCATACACTGACTTACAGGGGCATATAACACTGTTACATACACTGACCTCTAGACTGCAAAGGTGCACACATGTACTGTGCAGATGAAGCCCACATATATATGGTGCGTATGTTCTGTACACCATTATTTATTGACATCATACCTGATAACAAGAAAGTCAGATAACAGACTGCTGGACATGTTGTGTGTAGTAGGGGTTGTTTCTGAGGACATTACTTGGACAGTCCATGTTTGTGTGTACAGTACTGTGGTCTGTGTATGTAGGGCAGGGGTCTGCAGCCTTCACTATCCAAAGAGCAAGTTCTGACCCCTCACCCACCAAACTGAATTAATCGGGAGGCACAACAGCTATCTGACTCATTACATGGAGACAGCAGAGCATATACGGTTTCATATATAGCTATACTAGATATAAAATAACAAAATGTATAAGAACAATACCTAACATATGTCCATAATTGTGTTCCTGTGTTGGGATTGCTTGATCACTGTGTGTGTGTGTGTGTGTGTGTGTGTGTGTGTGTGTGTGTGTGTGTGTGTGTGTGTGTGTGTGTGTTGTGCTGTAGAATGTCCATTAATCCTCAAAGGTACAGGGAGCCGCTAGTGCAGGGTGGAAGAGACACATGTGGCTCCAGAGCAGCAGGTTGCAGACCCCTGAGTTAGGATGATTGACAACAGTTTGTGTATTGCACTTACAAACCTTGGGCTCTGTACACACTGTGGTAGATGCCATTGTTCTTGGTCCTGTTCTATCCGATGTTACATGCTGCTCCAGTGTATGGTACCCTACTGACTCACATGTCTGTAGGGCCACCACGGACAGCTATCGGACCACACTGTGCCATGACCACCGTATGTAGGGTTAGTGTGTGAGTGGCACATATGAAGATGGTGTTTATCAGACAGTTGTTACAATGTCATATTAAGCTTGTGTATCATATGTGGCTGTGGCTGCATTGACATTGGATGTGGGTATGCATATTCTCACAGGTGTCTGTTATGCTGTGCTGTGACCTGCGTGTTGTGCCCACTATAATCGCAGGTACATGTGTATTCCCCCATACAATATGTAGTCCAGTGTTGTGGCAGTCTACCTGTAGTTTTCCCAGTGCTTTATGACATGCCTAGCAGCCTACTGTAATTACCCAGTGTGCTGTTATGTCCAGTTATTTGCAAGACATACTGCTGTCAGGCCAGCATAACTGTTGTGTATTTCTGACAAAGCAGTGGTATGCTGTACAGATGTATGTCACTATCTACCGGGTAGTATGTGGTCATGTGAACTCAGCACCACCAGGTATTATGTGTCTGGACAGACTGGCGTGTGTATGTGCATACACTGTGTGAGCATATGTACTCCAGTATTGTCATGATATACCCATGTACATGGCTAGTAACATCCACATTGGGAGGCGTGGTCCACATGTCTCATATGAAGGGGACATGTGTACACTTCTGGACTGACCACAGAGTGCCAGACTGTCCACATATGCTGGTCATATCCCTGCTGTAGTCCACAGGATCATTACTGTGCTAGCAGTGGTACTGTACTATGATGACCTTACGATGTCTGTCCGTAGGCAGTGGTGCAGATATCTACAGCAGATGTGACCACCCACACCCAACATGTCTGTTAAGACACCCCTATGACAGTAGCAACAGTCTACATATATACCTGCAATACATCCATGACATCCCCTTGCACTACGGGGTTGGGACTATTGGTGCTGAGGTAGGACTCTACTCCATGTTCTGGACATATGGTAAATACATATGTGTACACATATACCCACATATCTATATAGATATATACACATGTACATATCCATGTACACATATGGACATATGCATATCCACATACATATATGAAGATAGATATAGGTTCATAGGTAGGTACTAGGCTATCTGCCCAAGGAAATTTATAAGCCTAGCCAGAATGTGTTGACTTTTGCCTCCCTTTTGAATTAGTTTCCTGGGCCTCTGTCTAGCAGGGCCATTGAAGGGATCCCAGGGGTAAATTTATGATTTCCGATCCACTCATCAAGATTTCTCTTGAAGAGAGTCAGTGAGGGGCTCTGCCTAACATAAACTGGGATTCTATTCCAGAGCGAGGGAAGTCTCTGGGACAGGATTCTATCCCTCCAGCATGTCCTGTTTATTGTTGTGCTGAGGTTTAATTCACTGGTGCATGTGGCTCTAAGAGATTTGGTTTTCTTGAGGTGGAGCATGCCCATTAATTCCAGGTTGGACATGGCCTTATACGTCAGGCAGAGATCACCTCTGAGCAGGCGGTAAGCAACCGAGTAGAGCTGGAGTTTCTTTAGTCGAGCTGCATAGGGCATCTGTTTGAGGCCCATGACCCTCTTAGTGAGGTACTTCTGTGGTCTTTCCAGCTGTTGCAGGTGTTGAGTAAGGTACATTCCAAATGGGGCATTGTACTCCATTATGGACCTAATGAGTGATGAGTAGAGGGGCACAATGACCTCTCTTGATTTAGATGTGAGCCCTCCCATGATTAGGTGGGCTACATAGAAGGAATGTCTAACCACTTTGGCAATGTGATTATCAAAGGAGGGGTTGCTTATCTACCTGGGTCCCCAGGTCCCTAATTACATCTTCCGTACTTAGTGGATTACCACCTATGTGATAATTCGTGGGCACTTTGTTTTTCCCAAAGGGGATGACTATGCATTTTTTGGCATTTAGCTTGAGGCCATGGTTCTGACACCAGGTATCTGTCTCTGTGAGATCCTTCTGGAGGATGTCTGTGTCAGCTGGAGAGTCAATGATGGCCCGCAGTTTGCAGTCATCTGCAAACTTGGTCAGCCGTAATCCTCTCGTGCTTGCCTGTACCTCAGAGAAGTATATACCGAACAGGAGGGGTCCCAGGACCGAGCCCTGTGGGATGTCACTTGTAACTGGTTTAGAGTCGGACATGCCACCCGCAACTCTGATCATGTGTGTTCTATCCGTGAGCCGGTTTGCAACCCATCTCATGACATAGGGGCTAATGTTCAAGCTGGTGAGCTTATCTATGATGCCAGAGTGGGGAATGGAGTCAAAGGCCTTAGCGAGGTCCAGATAGGCTGTGTGGACTACCTTTCCCTCATCTAAGGCCTTTGTAACTGTTTCAAAGAAGTCAACTAGGTTTAGGAGGCAGGATCTGCCTTTAACAAAGCCGAATTGGGTAGGGTCCAGTGTCTGGAGGTTCCCAATGTCTCTGTTTATGAGTTCCATGATGATTTGCTCCATAGCTTTGCAGACCAGGCTAGTCAGACTTATAGGGCGATAGTTCCCAGGTATGTACATATATATATATATATATATATATATATATATATATATATATATATATATATATACATATAAACACCCACACATATACATATACACAGCAATGACTTCAACAAGTGGCTAAGAGTCTGATGTCATTCAAAGGGGATCCAGTATCTGTCTGCCTGGGACGACATGATTTACAAATCAGGATGCTTTGCCATAGATGGTCTGCACCTGTTTCCCCTGGGATTCTGGTTACTGGCTACAGCTCTTGGCACCCCCATAGTGCCTTATCTAGGCAAGGTTCAAAGGACAAAACCACCACTGTAACAGATACAAGCATGCAAAACTGAAGGTAATGCGAATCAATGCTAGAAGTCTAAACCTAAAAAGGCACTCTCTTGAGGCACACCTACAAATGGGGAACATCAATATCTGTGCAGTAACTGGGACCTGGTTCAACACTCCAGAGAGCAGACTTGTAATACCTGGCTACAACTCTTAGCACACATTTTGGGCAACATACCAAGACCACAACACTACAGGTGGAGGAGTGTCCATATTCACCAAGGTTATTCACACCTCCAGCCTAGTTCCCAACACAATGCATCTGAAAATCTCCAGATGCAACTAAAACTAGGTAAGACTGAAATCCAAATTATAGCTTGCTACAGATCCCCCACCATGCCCCAAAATTCTCACTACACCATTATAAACATACTGGACAATATTAAGATACAACCAAACACCATTATACTGGGTGATTTCAACTACCCTGCCATTAACTGGGAAAACTACTTGGGTACCAACACCTTTTACCAATGGTTCCTGGATTTCATACATTCCAACCCCCTGGATCAACTAATCCATTGTCCAACTAGGGTCTCCAATATCCTAGACCTTGTCATTACCAGCATGGGAGAAAGATGCTCCACAGCAGTGGTCACCCCGCATTGGTCAGGTGTGACCATAAGGTAATAACAGTTGAGAGCCACATCCCACCCCCACCCGCCAGTAAGGAAACCTCCATAAAAACCCTCTCCAAAGCCAACGCCATGCTACTCAAGTCAGAAGTGACAAACTTCATGACACTCATGGAGATGGGAGCTGAAAGTGCAACTGGTGAATCCTACACTAAGGGACTGTATGAGCACATCCACTCATGCATGAATTGTGCCATCCCAAATAGAACCAAGATGCTGTCCTCCAAAAAAGGAAGCCAATCTGGTGCTCCACTGCCATAAACAAACTATACAACAGAAGGATGAAACTGTTGCAGAAAAAAGGATAATCCCAAAATGCAAACTGCTCCCTTACCAGCCTCAGTAAAAAGATGATATCCCTCAAAATCTGCCAAAGCTTGTTACATAAATATAATTGCCACAGATTCCAAAGACAACCACAAGACATTTTATAGTTATGTCCAGGATCTAAACGGCAATGTTCAGAACTGCTCTGAGCTACAACAGAATGGCATTAAATATACTGATTCCAAGAAGTTTGCCAATATCTGGGCAGATCAATTTAGTGCCACATTCACCCTCCTCTCACCCCTTAAAGGGCCCATCTTAGTACCAAAAGATTGCCAAATTCCAGTAATCATGGCCACACAGGTGGAAACCGCACTATCCACTGCTAGGAAATAAGCAGCCATGGGACCAGATGCATCCCAGGCTGTGTACTACATGAACTACAAAATAAACCTGCATCTCACCTAAGTGCTATGTTTAATCATAGCCTCACCCCAGGCTTCAATCCCACTGACTGGTGCACAGCTACATTTATCACACTTCACAAGGAGGAATCCTCCTTGGATCCCGGGAACTACTGTCCCATCAGTCTGACGAGCCTGATCTGCAAGGGCATGAAATGCATTATCATGCAACTTATAAACAAAGACATTGTCAACCAGCAAACACTGGACCCCACCCAGTTTGGGCTCATGAAGGGCTGATCTTGTCTCCTGAACCTGATTGACTACTTTGAATCAGTCTCCAGAGCTGTGTAAGAGGGTAAGGTGGTTCACACAGCCTATCTGGACTTGTCAAGGCCTTTGACAACATCCCCCACTCTGGAGACATAGTTAAACTTATGAAGCTGGCCATAAACTCCTGCATCACTCAATGGGTTTCCAACTGACTTACTGACAGAACCAAGACTGTAAAAGTAGACAAGTCCAATCCCAGCTCCAGACAAGTGACAAGTGGAGTACCTCAGGGTTCAGTCCTGGGACAGCTCTTGTTTGGCATCTACTTCCATGAAGTACAGGCCAACACTACAGAACTCTGGCTAACAAAGTTCACAGATGACTGCAAACTGGGAGCCTTTATTGCATCCACAAACAATGTGGATATTCTACAACATGGCTTTACAGAAACAGATGCTTGGTGCCAGAGCCATGGGCTCAAGCTTAATGCCAAGTAATGTACAGTTATCCCCTTTGGAAATACCATGTACCCATGAATTACCACATAGGTGGCAATACACTAAACACTGAAAGTGTGCTGACAGACATAGGGACACAGGTGGACAGTGGTCTCACCTTCATTAAACACTTTGCCACAACAGTAAGGAAATCCTTCTATGTGGCATACCTCATCACTGAGGGCTTTACATCCAGCAAAAAGGAGGTAATTGTCCCACTGTACTCATCCCTCATTACACCCAGTATAGAGTACAATGGCCCATTTGGTATGTACCTCACAAGACATCTGCGACAGCTGGGTAGGCAGTGGAAATACCTCACTATAAGAATCACAAGCTTAAAGCAGTTGGCCTATGCTGACCTTCTAGGAAACCTCCAGCTATACTCTGTGGCATATCATCTACACAGAGGCTATCTCTGCGTAATATACAAGGCTATGTCAAACCCTGGGAAATGGCATCTGTAATAAGTGTATGTACTGCCATGTACAGTACATGCATCTATGTGGTGTCATTAAAGTAGCAAAGGGTTTTGAGTGTCATGTCTGGGACACACAAGTATATGAGACCAGCACAGCACTGTTATCCATGTGAATGTGTTACATGCAGGGGTAGCAACCCAGGGTACGTGCTGCCACATTGGCATGTAGTGTAACATGGTGTTCCAACTGTTGACAGTGCTGTCCCAGGCAAGGGTAGAGTGTTGACATTACTACTGACAACAAGCACACCTGCATGCATAGCTGCACTCTGAGGCCTCACTGTTGTGTTCCTGGTGTATGGGCTGTGTCACCGTATATATCCCCTACTGGATAATAATCAGACATGTGGAATGCAACTGTAGAGTACCATGTGTACAGCACATGTTAGTGAGGGCTTACAACATGTAGTAATGGCTTACATATTGTTGTCAAGCATCTATCAGTTGACACAATCATCCTACTGCATAGCTACTTGCCAAACTGGTGTCTGTCAGTCCCTCTACAGATGTGCAGATGGCAGGCATCCAGCTGGGATACGTAGAGACAACCTATGCTTGATTGACACTGACAAGTCTGGCCAGCTGTGTACTACCTGTCACATATAGGAGACAACACCCTGTATGGGCCACATGCCACGGGCACCTACACTACACTACCACAGTCAACTGAACATGCGTGGGTACAGGTCTCCATTACAGACACTAACCATGTGTTGTAATATATGTTGCATACATGTCAACTGAATCACCTCAGTGGCTATGTGCAGAAGGCACCCAGAGTATTGGCTGATGCATGTCACTCTCACCCTGATGGTCACTAATGTGGTGTCTGTTGACAGATAGCCTGCTGGCACATGGCAGGTGGCATGATACCAATGTACACACACCCCCTACATAGACAATAGCCAGGTACACAGCTATGACCACATGCAGCAATGCACCACAGTACTGACACATGTACCTGTGCATTACTGAGGATAGCAGTGTTTGTGTGTTAGTACACCTGTAGTTGGGAATTCCATGACAGTCTTCTCAACCACCTCAACTCCCATTGCCATAGTCAGATGTGGCTGCTGCTGTATTGGACATGACATGTACCTTGTTACACTCCTCTCCCTAACAGCTACATGTGCCTTGCAGTACCAGCACAACAGTGTTGTACAAATGGGTCGATACACATGGGAAACCCATTGAGGTCTGCCAAGTGTGTGTGTGTGTGTGTGTGTGTGTGTGTATGTCTGCATATCTGTAGGGTACACCATTACAAGGCCACATACTCCTATTACACTACACATTGCCACACAGTAGTACAGATAGTGTTGTCACTGCCCATAGGTGAGGCATCGCAGTGCAATACCCTACTATGCCTGTGGCATGTGCATTAGATGCATATTCCTGTAGTACCACTTTTGTGATATACAATGGGTTGTATTGCCTTCGTGGGCAATGTGTGATAGTGGGTATGTCAGAGTGTCATAATGGGTTCCAGTGTGTGCAATATTCATTGGGGGATGTGGGTGCTGTGTACACTGTTATTACACCATGGTACACCTGGTATATGTCCCACATACCACTTCCTGGTGACCACTGTCACCATCAACCATACAGGTAACTGATACCACAATACAGCCCAGTTATGCATGTGCTGTGTGCAGCCTACCTGTAACACATTGGACACATGGACTAGATAGTTAGCACCAATAAGCCCAGGTCTCTAAGATGTGTGTCTGCCTATTATGTGTCTGTCAATGTGTATATGATGGCATGCCACACTATGTATTCTCCCTATACAACCATTAAATCCCCATGACCATATTGTACATGTCTATGGATGTTCTGCATGTAACATGTAACCTGGTACACACCTCACCCTAAGCACTGTGTGGTGTGTGCAATGAAAGCCACAAAGTTCAGTAGCACTACATACCAAGGTAGGGGTCTAGTCACAGTGTTGCCAAGTAAGGATGTGCATGTATGTGGATGGGTTGATATAAGGTTGCAGATTAAACATGCCCCAGCGGGTCACCTGTCAATGTGGCACAGGCAATAACTGTTATACAAACCTGTGACATGTGTGCAACTGTACACCGGATATGTCAACGACATGGTGTCATCACAGTGCTATAACCCTTGTGGAATATGACTGCAGACCATCCTCCTGCTGACACATGTACACCTTCAACACAAATTGATAACATTATGGAGATCACAATCAATCAATGTTACTAACAGCTGAAATGCATCATAGCTGGATGGCTACACTACCTGACATGTATGCATTACACATTACCCCTGACAACATCTTACACTGCAGTACATTGCAACACTCTGTTACAGTCACCGTGTGCATCAGAACCATATTAGCCTGTCCCTGCATTGATGCTATGGATGACAGGGATGTGGCACAGGTATCATCATATGCACAGGGTGTGTTGCTGGTTTGCCAGAGGCCAAGGGTGGTCCATACATTTGACACCATGTATGTGGGTGAGGGATTTAATTCTTTGATCGGGGCATGGTGATGTGATGTGTGTCGGTATGGGGTTGCCCTAGGTGTGTTTGCATAGTGTGTGGGTATACATGCACACAGTTCTGCCATGTGGCTACCCTATACATGTGTTTTTGGACAGCTGCAGACCATACCTGTCAGGGTGTGCAGTTCATTGCCTCCAGCCACGGACACGCTGACTGTGTCTGCCGGGGTTCCATGGGCACGTGCAGGTACAGATCTTGATGTGCTGCTCTCCCCTGATGATCACAGATGTCCACTGGAACCATGTCCCACCTGGGATAGGCTAGGGACATGTGCATGAGGCCTGCTGTGGTGTGGTGTGGTGTGGACAGCACCCCCAGTGGTGTGCTGGGGCTGGTACTGCCACTACAGGAGCAGCTTGGCATCCTAGCATGTCCACGTCGACCACCAGCTGCTGGTGTTTCTGGCCTATGTCCACACGGCCGTCACACCACTCCCACCACGTTTTCAAGCATGGACATACCACGGTTAAGGAGGAGGCACACCATCTCACCTCACCATCTATCCATGATCTCGTTATGTTCATGGAGAGCAGCAGCAAGTTCACAGATGTTGTCACTTACATATGAGAAAGCAGCCCACTGCAGCCTCAGGCCCAGTCTGGTGTGCATTTTCATACATGCCTGTGCCTCCATGACAGCCTGAAACATGCTCCTGGTGGTACCAGTTGTGGTGCCTCTGCTAGGGGTATAATGACCAGCGGCCCTCCCATGAGCACCATGGTACATCTGCCTATGTGGTGCCCTGCCAGACATCTGGCGATGCCAGATGTGACCCGACACAGCTGGCATGGAAACCACACTCTCCTGGTCACCAGCATCAACCACCAACTGTCCCTCTGCTATGGCCACATGTTATGGGGTGTATATGGGCACTGTAACTGTGTGCAGGCTTGGGGTGGCTAGGAGGGTGATGACAAATGATGGCGCAGTGTCGGCCTCTGACAACCCCACCTGTGTCTCAACAGTACCATTATCATCATCATCGGTGTCTGTACGGACACCAACCTCAGATTGCATGCAGGAAGGAACCTGACCCACCTTGTCATCTGTGAGGGAAACAAACACATACTTTAAGACCTGTACAGCATTGCATAATAGTACACACATTTACACACACACACACACACACACACACACACACACACACACACACACACACACACACACACACACACACACACACACACACACACACACACACACACACACTGACAGTCCACCTTACTACTTCCCTGTCCCTGGGTTTACAGACAGTTCCACATTCAGTTACATATGTTCCCCATCCTGCATGGCACTTGCTAACATGCACTCATTAATACTACCCGTTAACATATCATTCCTCTCCATGCCTACTCGTGTGATCACAACACATGACCTGTTACTCCATCACCTCCCTGACTTGAGTGGAATAGGTTGTACATGGCCTCACTGCTGTCATCCAGTGTTAACACTGTGTATGTTCAGTCATGGTGTACATGGCGCCTATATGGTTGGGGCTGCTACATTCACTACATATTTCACACACCGGAGTCTCATACTACAGTCTTGTTCAGTCCATGCCACATCTGCTGCACGATCAACCTATCATGTGGACAACAGTAATATCTGGATACACTCACTGGTGTGCTCTAGTAATTCTCCATTGCATTAGTAGTGCTGCATACGTGGGTAGTCAGGTATCTATCTGCTGATGGCAATATGATGTCTATACCTGGTGTGTACTTTCCCTCCCAATGCATGTTCCATTATACAGACCTTGTTATGCTATCAGCTGTCCTGTGTCCACATATCAGACAAGTTGTCCTGGTGTCTCATATGTCACTCCATGTCCATGTACGGCACGATCACAAGGAGAAGTACTGCCATGTGATCAACCTCACAATCACCTGTGCATACATGGATACCACACAAACAGTCACACATGTACACACATATCTGACATACATCGACGACACTCCACTCTACCAGATTACACTTACAGATACAATCAACGCCCCCCACACAAACCTACATGTGAGGTTGCACAACTTTTGTACACATAGCCCTCCCATTACCCTTCTGTCAGCATGCATTACATATGGTACTCAACAGCATGCAGTGCAACTATAGTGACTTCATGCTAGTGCCAGTATACATGTGTGTGATGCATGGGCTGTGTTGGTAGGTGGTGGCCCTTCCCCCTTGATAACACTGCACCCATGTACAAAGTGTACTGTGGACCTGTTCTGCACCCTGCCTTGTACTGTGCACCGTACCTCACAGGTGTACAAACCATTACTGCATGTGTAGCACTGTGTCAGTTATGTCAGCTCCAATGCTCACAGCCCCTATGTGTTTGAGCGACTCATACCTGAGATGATATGTGAACAGATGTCATTTGTGAATGCCTGATGTCTGGCTTACAGATCACAACATCAGCGGTGCATGTATGACCAATACAAGACTATTACACTGACAACCACCAGACCTTACCATGGCTATGGGAGGTGCCCTAAACATGTCCCACAACTCTGCATGGTTGCAACTTCTACTCATGTGCACATCCCCTGGAGTTCACACACTGCTGTCACTATTTCTGTGGAGTCAGGGTTACATCTGCCACAGTTACTGAACCTGATTGTGTGCATATACAGCCATTCTTAGCATACGTAGGATCCCTGCTGCAGTGCACTGCTGTGTCATGATGACACACCCTCCCCACCTCCAGTCTTTTTGCAGATGCTTGACAACTATGGCCTACACATGTGTCAGTTTGCAGTGTCCCAAGAATGGGACACTACATGCAACAGCCTACTACCAGCTAATTATGTAGACCACAGTACTATATTATGACATAGTGTCAATCTGTAACTGTTGCTATAGTAATACAGGTATATTTACAGATGTAGCACCATATGAGGGTGTTATTTCACACATGTCCCTACTGTAGGCCATGTGTCCTGCCAGTCTTCTCATGCCTGTGGACACATTTCACAATGATAGGATGTTAGTTATCTTGCATGTGTCTGATGTACCCTTCCGATACCCCATCATGGTCTCCACTGTGATGCAGTGCATTTCACAGCAATGAAACGTGAACGTGTACAGCATGCAGTATGGGTAGGTGTGTTAGAAGTGTGCATGGAATATCCCATAGCTATTACATGCCCGGTGTATTGTCAAGCATGAACATGAACCATACTCACCGGCTACAGGCTGATGCCTTGGTGGTATCCTGGAGGGACCTACATAAGAGTGTGAGAGAGTTGATATCAGTGACCACAGCTGTGGCATTCATAAAGGGTGATTGCAGAATTACGGTACATCAACAGTAGAAATCCACAATACTACTGCTTATGCACAACTGTTTATTACTACTACTCAGCAACAGACTATGTATATGACATCTCAGATATGCATGATCTACCTGTACAGATATGGATGCATACACAAGTATGGTCTAATGATGTGCCCTGGGGCCTTACCTGCACGATCCTCAGCTGTTGTGTTGGTGGCACCCATCTCCACAATGCTGCCTGCCAGTTGTTGGTTCTGCGAGCGGGCAGGTGCCACAAGGCTGCTGAGAAGCTCCTCCACATGATTCGGGGGGATGGACGGCATGACCCACCCTGTTGTAAGGTGGTTCCCCCATATGGCAGCTGCACGCCTACGTACATGGCAAAGCAGGTCAGTGCAATGATGCCAGACCTGCTCATAACTGTGGTTCTGCAGGCTGACATCATTGACCCTGTGGACTAGATCTTGCCACAAGGCAGTCCTCT
>NC_056729.1:1255293596-1255381096 GCF_019279795.1 Protopterus annectens
TGGGAATGGTAAGCACTAGGTAACCTATCAACCACATAAGGAGTGGTTCTGGCCCAGAAATTATAGTTATTGGCCGTTTGGGCAGTTTTTCCATCTCTCTCAACTTTCTGATTTAAAAGCCCCATTTGCACTTGTTTACCTCATTTCCTGTAACTAGTTTAGTTCAGATACAGATTCTTACTTTTAGCTCTTGAATTTGCTTATTCGTGATCAGCACTTGTTCAGAACTTGTAAGCACTAAATAACCTATTAATTACTACAGCACTCAACCTTCCTCATTACCTAGAGGAAAACAGTTTTGGTACTTACTTTCCTCACTTGCTTTGAGAAAAACAGCTCTTGTACTCACTTTCTTCACTTGTCTAGAGGAAAATAGTTTCATATTCAGGTATGTCCAAGGGTCAAATCCCAGTTTTCTCTTCTGTCTATCTGATGAATCTGGGCATCTTGGGGCAATGTAGAAATTGTCTCATGTACACAGACAACCCTCTCCTCCTACCACCCAACACTACAACCTGTGAGAGATGCACTTATCTAGCCAAACTGGAGGTAAAGCTCTCTCCAATCAAGACTGAACTTGACAGTCAAGACGTGAAGGTAAACACTTGCACCACACCACACTCATCACATAGTCTCACTAAATCTACACCACCAAAATCCACACATAGAAACACAAAAACATTTGCGGAGGCTCTCAATAATAATCTGCTGAAGCAACACAGACCTCCAAAGCAGAAATGCAAGCAACCTCCACTCCCCAACACAACCCAAATGACACATAGCCCGGAGATTCAGTGTGCCACTCAACCACAGCCAATAAGGCAAAACAATGTACCCAACACACTAGTCATAGGTGACTCTATAGTCAGGCACACTGATGTCCCACTTACTAGGCTAAACAACAAGAAGGTTACTGTCAGCTGCCTGTCGGGTGCCAGGATCCGCCACATAACCCACGCACTCAGGTCACTCCACAACAAGTACAAATATGACTCTGTCATTGTCCATGTTGGTGTGAACGACCTGAGACGTACCTCCCTGGACTACATGAAAAGAGACATGGAAGAGCTCTTCGATCTTGCAGCCCAAGCAGGTATGACCCTAGCCCTGAGTAGCATCCTGCCATCACCCACAATGATGCCGCAACACAAGGACAAAATGATTGACTTCAACAATTGGCTAAGCTTCTAGTGCCATTCTAAAGGGATCCATTATCTGTCTGCCTGGGATGTCATGGTCAACAGACCACGATGCTTTGCCAGAGATGGCCTGCACCTGTCACCCCTGGGATTCCGGATACTGGCTAAGGTTCTTGCCGCCCCTATAGTGCCTTTTTTATGCAAGGTTCAAATGACAAATTCACCACCATAACAGGAACAGGCAAGCAAAAACTGAGGGTGATGCTACTCAATGCTAGAAGTCTAAATCTCAAAATGCACTCACTCGAGGCACTCCTTAAAATGGAGAACATCGATATCTGTGCATTGACTGAGATCTGGTTCAAGGCTCCAGAGAGCACCCCTGCACTACCAGGCTATAACTCATACCACACTTTTCGGCCATGTAACCTGGACTGGAACACCAAAGGCAGGTGTGTCCATATTCATTAAGGATATCCACACCTACAGGTTAGTTGCTCAGCATAATGCAGCCGAGGTTATCCAAGTGCAACTAACTCCGGGCAAAACTGCAATCCAAATTGTAGCTTGCTACAATCCCCCACCATGCCCCAGGATTCCCACTCCTCTTTTCTTGATGTACTGGAAAATATTAGGGTTCAACCAAACACCCTAATAATGGGCGATTTCAACTACCCCACCATTAACTGGGAAAAACTACTCATGTACCAACTCCTTCACTCAACGCTTTCTGGAATTCATAAACTCCAATGCCCAGGATCAACTTATCCACACCCCCACCAGGGGCAACAATATCCTGGATCTAGTCATTACCAATATGAGTGACCAGTGTTCCACACCTGAAGTCAACGCCTCATTGGTCCACTCCGACCATAAGCTAATTACCCTAGATATCCACATCCTGCCTCCAACCCCCCCATTAAGGAAACCATGGTAAAAAACTTTCTCCAAAGCCAACTTCATGCTTCTTAAGACAGAAGTGGTGACCTTCATGGCACCCATGCAGATGGACAATACAGTTACGACTACCGAATCCTACACAATTGCAATTTATAAGCACTTACATGAGTGCATGGATCATGCTATCCCAAACAGAACCAAGACACTATCCTCCAAAAAAAGGAAGCCAATCTGGTGGTCCCCTGCCATAAACAAACTGTACAACAGAAGGAAGAAACTCTTGCAAAAGAGAGTAAAATCCCACGAGTGGAGGAGCTCCCTGGTCAGCCTGAGTAAGAAGGTGCGATCCCTGGTAAAATCCTCCAAAGCTAGTTACGAAAACAAAATCGACACTGATTCTAAAGACAACCACAAAGTATTCTATAGCTATGTCAAGAATCTCAATGGCAACACTCAGATCTGCTCTGAGTTACAGCACACTGGCACTAAATATACAGACCCAGCTGATATTGCCAACATCCTGGCAGACAGCTTCAGTGCTAACTTTACCCCCCTCTCACCCCCTAAAGAGCCCATCTCTATACCAGAAGAATGCAAAGTTCCCATAATCACGGCTGCACAGGTAAAAACCACACTCTCCAAAGCCAAGAACACAGCATCTATGGGATCAGACAACATCCCAGGCTGCTTTCTACATGAACTACAGAACGAACTGGCACCCCACCTAAGTATATGTTCAATCATAGCCTCACCTCAGGCTTTGTGCCTGCTGAATGGTGCACCGCAACAGTTATCCCACTCCACAAGGGGGGAGCCACCATGGACCCCGGGAACTACCGACCCATTAGCCTGATGAGCCTGGTCTGCAAGGCCATGGAACGTATCATCATGGAACTTATAAAAAAAGACACTGGTAATCTCCAAACTCTGGATCCCACCCAGTTCGGGTTTGTAAAAGGCAGATCATGTCTCCTAAACCTGATAGACTTCTTTGAAGCAGTCACCAAATCCGTAGACAAGGATAAGGTGGTTCACACAGCCTATCTAGATCTTGCCAAGGCTTTTGACACCATCCCCCACTCTGGAATTATAGATAAACTCACTAAACTAGGTATAAATCCCTATGTCACAAGATGGGTTGCCAACTGGCTCACTGACAGAACCCACACTGTGAAAGTAGCAGACTCCAAATCCGACTTTAGACCAGTGACAAGTGGAGTACCACAGGGTTCAGTCCTGGGTCCTCTCCTGTTCACTATCTACTTCTCTGAAGTACAGGCTAACACAGAAGGTATTTGGTTAATGAAGTTCGCAGATGACTGCAAACTAGGAGCCATAATTGAAACTCCTAAACATGTGGACATTCTACAAAAGGGCCTCACTGAGACAGATGCCTGGTGTTAAAGCCATGGCCTCAAGCTCAATGCCAAAAAGTGCATTGTCATCCCCTTTGGTAAAAACTCTGTACCCATGAACTACAACATAGGCTGTAGTATACTTAACACTGAAAGTGTGACAAGAGACCTTGGGACACAGGTGGACAGTAGTCTCTGCTTTGATAATCACATTGCCACAGTAGTCAGGAAATCCTTCTAAGTGGCACACCTCATCACAAAAGGTTTCTCATCCAGAAAAAAAGATGTCATTGTTCCCCTCTACTCATCACTCATTAGACCCATTATAGAGTACAATGCCCCTTTTGGTATGTATGTCACAAGACATCTACAACAACTGGAAAGTCCGCAGAAATACCTCACAAAGAAGCTTACCGGCCTCAAACAGATGCCCTATGCAGACCGTCTCAAAAAACTCCAGCTTTACTCCATCGCATATCGCCTACTCAGAGGTGATCTCTGCCTAACATACAAAGCTATGTCAAACCCAGAGTTGTTGGACATGCTCCACTTAAAGAAATCCCAATCCCTCCGAGCTACATGCTTTAGGGGCCTAAACCTTGTCACCACATTAAACAGAACATGCTGGAGGGATAGATTCCTGTCCCAGAGACTTCCCATACTCAGGAATAAACTACCTATCTATATCAACCAAAGCTCCTCATTAGCACTCTTCAAGAAAAATCTTGATGATTGGATTGGAAATAGGAAATTCACCCCGGGGATCACCTCTGTGGCTCTGCTCGACAGTGGCACAGGAAAGTAATTTTCTTGGGTGGCAAAAGCCAGGGTACATTTTTGGCTGGGCTTGTATAGGCCCCAGGGCTGATAGCTTAGTACCTGCCTATGAACCTATGAACCTATGACAGATTGCAGGTTAGCCTATTATACACCTATGGCATTTGTGCATGCTACATTCCACATTAACATGACTGTCCTGCAAGTGGTGCGCTCTGACACTCATGTGTCTGTCATGACAGCAGTACTTCCACCACCAGCTATTGCCCACACTAACATACCAAACACAGATATTATGGCCTACATCTTTGTCATTCATTGCTGATCTGCACAGCTGACAGGTATGTCCCACTACCTACAGGGACAGACAGTACTGTCCAGACCAGTTGTTCAGCAGAACTTCATAACAGGAACAACTACAGATGGCACATACAAATCATTTCACATCATATATCCTATTATTCTATACCATATACTACAGTCAATTAAATACATCTGTTTTACATACCTGTATTTTATTTTCTGACAGCTGTGACAGCTTTCTGTTGTTTATGTTTTTTTTTGTCTTTCTCTCTCTCCACTAGCGAGATTGAGCTGGTTTGAATAGATTGCAGCATGGCTTTTGTAGGTGATGCACATGATCAAGTGATGGGCTTTGCACCAATCAGTATGCAACAGTTGCTAACTGAATGCAGCCTGCTGTGTAGTACTTCAGGTAACCACTGTCATGACAACCCAGTACTATAAAATACTGACTCATGTGGGCGTTGTCTCTTAACCTTTCCAGTATGGAGGACATCCTTCCTGTGTGTGGGCAGCAGTGCTACAGACAGCAGGAAGCAAAACCTCTATAGCAGGACTTGCAGACACAGGCCAACAACACATTTGTATAAGGTTCCAGACCAACAGACAAAGTGAGTAGTGTTGTTACGTGCATTGTATATTGCTGGTCTTACAGTGTTTGTGTGTACATAGTAGTTTAGGATGGAATGCAGTCTGTCTGTATAGCTCTCAACTGTGGGCCTATGCACATGATGGCCAGTGGATTGTCTGTTAGGTTTTGTCTGTGCACCACACAGGTCTTGTCCTAGATGTATCACTGGCAGTCTGTCCGTTGCATGCATGGCTACATCCATTTGTGTTTCTGATGTCTTATTCCTGCATAAGGGTATGTTGCAACAAATCCTGTAACACCAGCAATTTCCAGGGTGTGTAACAGCAAAGTTGCAAATATGGCCCTTTTTCCTGCCTCTG
Source organism: Protopterus annectens (assembly GCF_019279795.1). Lineage (NCBI taxonomy): Eukaryota > Metazoa > Chordata > Ceratodontiformes > Protopteridae > Protopterus > Protopterus annectens. Next base: position 1,255,299,022 of record NC_056729.1, read on the forward strand.
TCCTCCACATATATGGCAGGCTTTGTCCTCCTGTGATACAGTTAGGGGTTGTTAGGTAATGGCCTATCATTATTTACTGCTAGCATTCCTGCTGTCATCCCAGTCATATCATGGACTCCCACAAAATATATTGGTCAGGGTCCATACATATGGAGGCAACAGTTGGACAACATATGTGTGCCCTTGTACATTCCAGATGTCAGTGTGTGGTACACAGTGTTCTTTGACCTTGTACTACCTTTTATTGGGGAGGGGTATTCAATGCTGTCAACCTAGGCTGTGACAACATGTCAAGGATATCAGTGTTAAGACACATTTAGGTATGTGACCATACACTTTCATACGTTCCTCCATGGGAACAGTGGTGGACTACAGATTACAGTGTTACACACAGTTCAGTTAGTCAGTGTGATTGTGAGATGTTAAGTTGAGCAATGTTATGTGACAGATACATTGACATTACCACAACTAATACATTTCCCCCAGGGCTTGACTACAGGGTGTAATTGAAGGCTGCTGAACTACATCTGTAATTGTTGATTGTTACTTATCTTGAAGGCAAATCCTTTGTCTACTGTTGTACTAATTTAAGGCCTTGGCCTGGGCAGCATAGTATGTTATATATCCACATTGCTTGCATCTACTGTTTTGTGTGAGCCTTGCATTCATCACTGACTGCATATTTCAAAATCTATGTGCTGTAAGTAATGTCATACATTATTGTATAGTACACAAATTAAAGGTTTTCTGTGTATGCATTCCTGTGTGTGGTGCCATGTCCTTTGAATTGTGAGTGGGTATATGTTTAATGTAAGTATTCTCATTTGGGCAAATGGTTGCCACACTACACATTTCACAGGTGCCAGTTACAGGGCTTGTGGCTGAGGGATATACTTTGCACCCAGTACTTCCACACTACTTCTACATATGTATGGCTACTAATACCTTTTGTCTGTGTATATGTGTATATACCCATATATATATATATATATATATATATATATATATATATATATATATATCTATATATATCATATATCTATATATACATATATCAATATATATATATATATATATATATATATATATATATATATATATATATCTATATCTGAATATATTTGTCAATGTATAGATGTGTTTGCATATCTGCACAGTTGTAATGTGTACTCCTTCCACATTGTACATTCCCTATGGTAGACTGACTTTTCTGCATGACATGTTACAGATATTGCCCTGACATTTTTCAGGTGAATTGGCTTACTGTTAAAGCATTTTAGCTGTGTTGTAGAGGGACCTGGAGTCAAGAACTGCATGTGCTGGATATTGGATTGCACAGCATATCCATTAGGGCTGTGGAGGGGGGGGTAACATTGCACTAATTACCAGGTATCCCTCATTTGAGCCCCCACCCCCATTAACAGTGCATATGGTCTGTTAAGTTGTAGTGAGTGTTTCAGGATTTTGTTCCCATGTGGAAATGCTATACACATTTCTATCTGTATATATATATATATATATATATATATATATATATATATATATATATATAGCAACATAATTATATATGTAAACCCCCCACATATATATATATATATATATATATATATATATATATATACATGGATTCCATACATTTGGTCGAATTACACTTGTCGACCAAATGTATGGAATCCATATATATTTATATATATATATATATATATATATATATATATATATATACACACACACACCTATTCATACATATGAATACAATTGATGTTATATGATTATTTGTGTCATACATATATATACATATAGCTGTCTGTCTACATTTACAGATATATATTTGTCCATATGTCCATGTATGTTTGGCTCATAATTTTGGCCTGTTCCTCATTCTCTTGGCAACTGACATGGATGATCTCAGGATTGAAGTCAGTAACTAATTACGACACTTTTGTGTTTCAGACTTCGACTCCTTCAAAATATGTGTTTTAATACATATAACTGTTTAACTAGCAAAGTTTTAAGTGTATAAGAGCAATATTTAACATATATTCCTATTTGTACCCACATTTTGGCACACTTTGTCCAGAATTCTTGCATTAAGAGGTTGTGTGGTATGATATTACTACATTTCCTGTACTGTTGAATGATAGTGTTGGATGATACATTTGTGAAAATATCAGGGTTATGTATATTTGCCATGGCTTAGTGTAAATCATTTTGTGTATGGTGTGCAGGGTCCTGGGTTTGAGCCTTGTACAGGCTGTTTATTTTGTTGCTGGGCAGAGTGATTAAGGCTCTTTTAAGTAGTTGTAAGCGGGTTTGTGCGAGTTTGCGTGATGGTAAGCACTGCTAAATTCCGGTCACAGTTTATTACACTCAATTAGCTTCTAAATTGCTTAACCTGTGTAGCAGTGCTTATCCCCACTCAAACAGGCCTAAACCCGCTTACTGCTGCTTAAAAGTGCTTACTCCTTCTTACCACCGCACTAATTTCTTTAAAAAAAAGAAAAAGGGGTTGATAGGAAAGTGGTGAAAAAGGGGCACAAGCAGAGAAAGACAGTAGGGAAAATAGCCAGGGATGTGCAGGAAGGGTGTAGGGAAGGTCCATAGCTGCCCATTTCTTCTACAGCAACAGCTGTGCATATACACTGAATATGGAGGTAGATTTGGACACTCAAACCCCTGGGAGGGGGTGAGGACAATGATAATCCATTGTGATGCCAATTAGACCAGATCACATGTGTCCAGTGGAGACGTGTGCAAAATGGACAGCTATGTATGGGACGAAATTTTTTTGTGGGTACAGATTGCCCTTTTTTTCTTTCAGTTGAGAGTGGGATGTTGGGGAGGGGTAGTAGGTATATTTGAGGAGGTAGGTTGGGTAGGTTAACAGATAAGACAAACAAGACGTATACAGGGGCAGTATATGACACATGTTAGGGTAAACACCTTGAACAGGGAGGGGTGTTTGGAAGTCACAAGCCCATGAGCCCCCAAATGGAAACAGTGGGAATGAGGACCCCAACCATGGGCAGTCACCACTTCACCTTCATGGCCCCAAGGGTGGCTGTGCTGGGGGCTAGGTAGGAGGGGCAGGCTCATCCTCTAATTGCACCACACAGCCCTCAATCTGGCATTGCTGGTCTCGAAACTCCCTGTTGAGCTCCATACACACCACGGCCAGACCTGACAGTAGGTGACTGGTATCTCTCCTCCCTAGCTTCCAGGAGAGGCTGAGCCCCATCCCCTGCAGTAGTTCTACCTGAAGGTGGTGCAGGGCCAACAGAAGAAGAGGTCCCAGGCTGGGCACCCGATGTGCTGGTGCCTGGTGCCATGGCCAGCTGAGGTGGGACAGGTGGGTCCACTGGGACTGGCCTCCCCATACAAGCTATGGTGTTGCAGTTTTAAAAATGATATGGGTTAGTAATAATCAACAGCATTCAGGTTTAACAGCATGCATAGATATTCCCATTAACACAAGACACCAGATTTACAACTGTTGCAGAGCAAGCAGAATACATGCATATATGGGACTACAGTGGCCATTACAACAGCATGCAGGTTTCATTGATGGCAACAGGCCACCAGTATGGGGGTATTTTAACATGGCACATGCATAAAACAAAATGTGAATATTTGTAAACAAAAGTATGGGGTGTACACGTACCCACTGAGGTGTGTAATTGGGTTATTGTTGCACATATGGTAGGGGTGAGAGAGAGAGGTCAATTAACAAATAATATATCCCTGTAGTTTTTACAACTTTCTTAGTCACTGCAGTGATCTGTCCCTTACATGTATTATTACACTACCAAATGGCCTTACTTTGTACAATGGTATATTGGTAGATTAGTATATACGTGGACAGTGTCTTACGTATAGTCTACACCTCTTACCTGTTATAGCTGTTGAGAAAATCATTGATAACAGTACCTTACAAATTCTACACATACTCCCAGATGCCATGCTTGTAGACAAGTATATGAGTGAACTGTGTTGTACCTACAGTCTACACCTCTTACCTATTATAGCTGTGGAGAAATCTTTGTTAACACTACCTGCTAACAAATACTACACATGCTCCCAGATTCCATGTTGATGATATACACATACCTAGCAGTCCATTATTGTACACACTCTGGTCACAGCTTGACATGATGCAGGTGTTACTGTGACATATTTTGGAATAGCTGTCATACACTTTGGGTGAGATGTTACAATGACAGGTTTGTTTCCATATACATTCTCTTTTTATGTTCAGGTCTGACTATCCATTATATGTCAGTGTAAGCTGCCTACATTTCTTGGATAATCACACTTATTCGTCAGGGGAACAGGTTACCAGGCAGAAGATTTGGGCCTGTTATCTGGACATGCTGGACAGATCAGAACAGTTGAGGGGTATGACTATGTTTACAACTTACTACCTGAACATTCTGCCACAGTCTGTAGAGTTGATGGTTATGATTATGCTTACAGTGTACTATCTGAACATTCTAGCAAAGTCTGTACAGTTGTTGGGTCTAATTATGTATACAACTTTCTATCTGAACATTCTCACAAACTCTGTACAGTTGTGGGGTATGATTATGCATACAACTTGCTACCACTCCCAGGATTCAACCCCCTGCTGTGTGTGGTAAAAATATTACAGTTGACATCACAGTACACTGTGCTATCAGGGAACTGGTGTAAAGCATTCCAATGGTTTCTGTCTAAGTCTCCCTCAGTTGTTCTATATGACTGACCTCTTAGGACTTCCAAAATTGTTATACTGAACTTCCTACATATTTTAACTGTGTTCAACAGTGTGGATAAGACTGCTTAATACAACAGTACTATTTATAGAATGCAACACTACAACAACATATGACAGCAGAATGTACACAAGCACTCCTGGAGTTATAGTTTTATTCACAAGATATTACACCTTTATTTCCATGCAACCTATATGACAGTCTTCCTGCTTTATGGTCTGGTTTATTCAGTACAACCCATACACAATACATTTGTATACTGGTACAACACTTTCCAGAACTGTTATATTTATTTGTTATGACAGTACATGCAGGAATATTACTAACCTGCCTTGCGACACAGCCTTTGCAGCCTAGCACTATGGGCTTGCAGCTTCACAGACCGCTCATCTGCAGCTGTCAGAAAAATACAGTGATATTTAGCCATTACCTATCCGTAGTATACACAAGCTAGGCAATCATTATCTACTTAGTAGAATGGGAACTTAGTGCTGGGGCATCGGCCATCTGCCTTGCTTCTTGGATCCACTGGTCCAAGAGATCACCCCTCCACTGCTTCAGGTCAGCATGGTGATGCCTGACCTGCTCACCAGTCCGGGGGATACCAGTGGCACTGGTGAGGTCTCGGCGAGACTGTCCCAGGCCTCCACTTTATACTGGGAGCCCTGGTACTGGCCCTCATGGTGTTTTACCAGGAGCCATACCATGAATATGGACTCTTGGGTGCCCCAGTGCTGCACTCCAAATCGAATGCTTCCCCCAACTCCAGCCATTCTGCCTACAGTAGGGAGCTGCAACCAGGTATGCAAATTATTGGCACCTGTGGGGTTTAAATACGCCAGATTTCCCACACTTTCCTGTGATTGGGCAGTTTTGAAAAGGCTAAGCTATGGGCACACCTGCTTACTTAATGTTGGCATTGCTTACAGAGGCATACCACTGGGAAGATTGAGTTAGCCAGCCTACACATTGCTTACACCATGTAGGCTGATCTGTGCAATGCATAGCGTTGCTTAATATCTATTTAGCATTATATTTTCTTTTTGACATTAATTTGTTATTTGTTACATGTTATATCTGTGTCTGGTATCTGTGATTCCTGTGTACGTACACTGTATGGGGTCCTGGGGACTTCAACACTTTATTACAATAACGCCTCACATCTGGCCTTACTGCAGTACTCCAGTTCACATATTTATGTTATGTAGCAGGCTATACAACATCACACTGTACATTGATTCATTTCACATGTTCAGTTTGATTTTCCTATGGTGTGGATTTGTTTGTTGACACCTCAGTCTTATGTACTGCTCTGATGGCTTAGTGGTTAACTACTGTGACTGTAGTGTACAGGGTCCTGAGTTCGAGCCTTGCAGAGGCTGCTTATTTTGTTGCTGGGCAGAACACGGGCCATTGGATATGGACTGATTAAGGCACTTTAAAGCAGTTGTAAGTGGGTGTGCGTGGGTTTGCGCGGAGCTAAGCACTGCTAGCTTCTGGTTACACTTTCTTATACAGTTAGCTTCCATATTGCTTAATCTGTGTAGGCAGTGCTTACCCCTGTGCAGACACACTTAAACATGCTTACTAGTGCTTACATATACTTACTACTGCTTATTTGTGCTTAAACCTGCTTACTAGTGCCTTATCCATTATGACACTGATATTTCACATGTGCATTTCCTGCAGTACTCTAGTTCATAAATATGTGTTATTTAGTGGGTTTTGCAACAAAAAATTGGTTATAACATGTTTTGCCATGTAAAATAGACTGTGCTGCTGTGGACTCGAACCAGAAGTGCCTGCTCATTAGGTGGATGCTCTGCCCACTACACTATTGCTGTGCTGTTTCCTTTGCATATATCTTCCTTGTTATCCTCTTCAGCCTTTTAAGCTGCTTTAACCATAGCTAAGCGATGGGCACACCTGCACACCAAAGGTTAGCTTTAATCAGATTTAAAAAAAAATATAATAAAAGGGTTTCTTCATTTTATTTTTATGTACTGTTGCTGTTGTACACACGGGGGATGGTTGGTGGGGATATGCGGACACCTATGAGTGATCTCACTCATTTCTTAACACTTTCTGCTCGAGGTGCGTTCCTCGGCCTGGACTATCTTAATCCCTTCAGTTCTCCATCCCAGCACCATGTGTGAGTTCACTTCTTTCTTACACGTTATCTCAGTTTCTCTTCCACCCCCCCTCTCACTTATGTCCACAAGGAGGTCTGATTTGAACAGGTCCATCCAACCCCAACCCGCTTCGATTCATAATTTCATACCCATGGTCCCCCCCAAGCTCCACATACATAGCAACCATCCATTCTCTGGTTACTAGCCCAGCCATACCACAACTCCACACATTGCCCTCTCTCCACATGTCGGTACTCATCCAGTATACTGTCTCGATCCAAGCTTCTTCAGGCTCTTCATCTTAGTCCACATACATATGAGCCTTGCCTTGTTCATCTTTCGAGACACATGTAAACAGTGGATTGACTCACAATTTTTGGTTTGTCCCACCAGGGACGGACCTGTTTTTGTGTCAAGATTAGACTTAGCTGGTCTACACTGTTTCTCCCACTGGTAGCATCCTGCCAGGGGTTTGAGAAGCAGCAGTTTGCTCACACACCTGCCCAGCCTCATCTCCTGGGTCCACGGAACCAACGTCCCAGGTTTGACGTTCTGAGCATGAAGCACACCCACACGCCCCCCTCAACGTGTACTGTTTTTTTTATTTTCTTAAGTTTTTTTGCAAGACTACTGTTCTCACATTATGATTGGACAGGAACTGTTTTGTTAATTTTATTTATATTTTATTTATTTATTTATTTACATTTGTTGACCAGGAGTGTCCGAATGGACGTAGGTCCATTTTCAGCGGAGGCCCGGGGAGAAAAGCTCCACAGTTAAAATAAACAGACAGTAGTTACATTGGATTACATAGTGATTAACAATATAACATAGCAATTACTTACAACATATTTACAGATGAAGAACATAGTACATCAGTAGACAGCTAGAATCTTTATCTGTGAAGTACATAACAGACATTAACAAATGTTACAATAAGAAGTTCCTGCTGTATAATAAGTACTAGGCTTATGAGCATCTGAGCTTGCTATAATCAAGGTAGTTAGTGGAGTGGAAAGAAAGGTAGTGGTTGGATGGGGTGGGTGATTTTAGAGTGGGAGTTGCAAGGGTATAGCCAGCATGTTTTTAGGTGCGCTTTTAGTAAAGTTTTGAAGTGGGTGCAAGATGGTATGGAGGTAATTGTGGGTGGGAGGGAGTTCCATAATTTGGCTATGATGCAAGAGAATAGTGCTTCACCAGCAGAGTTATTGGCTTTAGTGATCTGCAAGTGATTTTTGTTGCTGGATCTTAGTGGTCTGGTGGTGCGATAGGGTTGGAGTAGATTCTGGAGGGATGGGACATTTAGTGGATGGTTTACTAGTTTGTGGGCGAGTGAGAGTTGATACCATTGAAGGCGGTGAGGGAGTTCAAGCCAGCCCAGTTCAGCAAGTGAGAGACAGTGGTGACTATGGTAGGATGCCCCTGTGGCGAATTTGGCAATTTTGTTGTAGCAGGTCTCTAGCTTGTTTAGATCGCATTGCCTTAGGTTGGTATATATTGGAGAGGCATAAAGTAGGGTGGAGATAAGGTGGGAATTTGCTATTGAAATCTTTTCTGCTTTGGTGAGAAGTTGCTTATTTCTGTATAACACTCCTAGTTTTTTGTGGACTTTTTTTATGGTCATGGATATGTGAATGTCAAATTTTAGTTTATTGTCTATTTCCACTTCTAGCAATTTGGTGTGTTCAGTTGGGTATATAGTGGTGTTGTCTTTTGCTGTGATGTTAAAGTGAGAGTTGTTTTGAGTATGTTTGGTGGGTTGGAAGATGACTAGTTTAGTTTTGTTTGGGTTGAGTATTAATTGGGCATTGGATAACCAAGTTTCAACAGAGGAAAAGGCTTCCTGTGTGACTTTTTGCAGTTTGGGTAGGGACTGGGCTGAGCAGATGATGGTTGAGTCATGGTTGAGTGTGCCATGTTTGGTGGCAGAGGCTAGATTATTGGTGAAAACAGGGAAGAGTAGGGGTCCAAGGATGGATCCTTGGGGAACTCCTATGGAGACAGGTAGTTGGGGAGACATGTCATTCTGCCATACAATGGATTGTTGGCGGTCAGACAGGTAAATCTGAAACCAGTTGGTGACTGATTGAGAGAAGGATAGCTTATTGAGGACAGAGATAAGTTGTTTGTGTGGGACCATGTCAAATGCTTTAGATAGGTCTAGGAAAGTAGCAGAGGAGAGATAGTCATTGTTTGTATGCTGAAGGATAGTGTTAGTAAATGAGAGTAAGGCAGTGGTGGTGCTATGGTTTGGTCGGAAACCATGTTGAGTATTGGAAAGGAGGTTGTTAGTAAGGAGGTAGTCTGAGACCTGAGAGTGTATGCATCTCTCTAGTATTTTGGAGAGTGGAGAGAGAATAGCTATAGGGTGGTAATTGGTTAGTTCAGTGGAGGGTCTGCCTTTGTGGAGGGGAATTATATGTGATACTTTCCACAGTGTGGGAACGTAACTTTCTGACAGAGATAGATTAATCAAGATGGATACTGGGTAGGCCAGAGCATCAGCTGCGATTTGTAGGTATTCCCTTGGGAGGTTGTCTGCTGCTAATTTGGTGGGCTTAAGTTTAGTTAAGAGTTTTTTTTATGTTTGAGGTAGGTACAGGAGAAAAAGAGACGGCAGTTGGGAGATTACTAGTTAAAGGTGTGGGTTGGAGGGGTGGGGGGTTGTGTTGTTTAGCTAGTGATAGTATGGTTTGTGTGAAGTGTGTGTTGAATGAGGTAGCAATATTTTCTGAGGAGTGAGGGATGTTAGGAGGAGGGGTACTGACTTTACCTGGATGAAGGATGGAGTTTATGGAGGGCCAAAATTGTTTGGGGCTTTGTTGGGAGGACTCTAGGGCAGACTGGTAGTATTGGAAATTGTCCTGTTTTATTAGCTTTTTGACTCTATTGCGTAGTTCTAGGAATTTCTGTCTAGTTGAGGGGGTTTTGGTTTTGCACAAGTGCTCCCAGGCTTTTTCCCTGTTTTTCATTTCTGACTTAGTGGTTTTCTGTAGCCATGGGGAGGGTTGTGCTTTGGTTCTGGAAAGTCTTATGGGGGCATGGTAATTAAGGATGCTCAGGAAGGTAGTATTAAAAAAATCAACTGCATCATCAAGACTGAGGTACTTTAGAGGATGCCAGTTACATTTTTTGAGGGATGAGATGAATGTGAGTGGGTTAAAGTTTAGTTTTTTATGTATTTGATGGTAGATGACAGGTTTAGCTTGGTATAGGTATTTTTTGAGTAGGAATGTTGGGGAGTTATCACTGAGGCTATCTGATAAGCAGCCTGTTATATATGACTGGGGGCTCTTACTGACTAGTATCCAATCCAGCATAGTGTGCTTGCTGGAGTTTTTATTTATCCTGGTTGGCGACTGGACTAGTTGGGTGAAGCCATGATAGTTTACATGATGAGTTGGATGGTTGCCAGAACAGGATTGCCAGTCAATATTGAAATCACCTAAAATGATAGTTTCTTGGGGGAGATGGTGGGTAAACCAGCTGAGGAGGTTTTCTAGTGGAGGGATGTTTTGGCCAGGTGGGAAGTAGCATCCAATTATGTTGATGGTTTTGTTTTGGTTTATTTTGAGGTTGGTATATATTATTTCTTCATTGCCTATTTGTGGAGCTGATGATTTTAAGATCTGGATGTTTAAATGCTGTTTAAATATTATAGCTACACCGCCTCTTTTCTTGTTTAGCCGGTCTACTCTTAGTATGCCGTAACCTGTAGGAAGTATTTGCTCACTGGTAATGTATGGTTTTAGCCAGGTTTCTGTCAGGATGACTATATCTGGGGAGTACATGTCTATGGTGGCATGGAGTTCATGGACTTTGTTGGATATACTTCTAATATTTAGGCTTAGTAGAAGGAAGTCACTTGGCTTTCTATTGGCTGTAATATGGGAGACGTTGTGGTTTCTAGTCTGATTATGAGGACTGGGGTTGGAGATGGTAGGGCCAGGGTTAGGGTGGATGTCTCCACTCAGGGCTAGTTTTGATATGCATGAGGTTATTAGTTTTCTCAGTTTTTGAATGTGTTTGTTTATAAGAGAAACTTTATGATTGTGCTTTTTGGGTAATAGGTATGGTGGGAGGATTACTATGTTAAGTTGTAGAAATGCTTTATGTTTGAGTAATATAGTTGGTAGAATATGTGGGGGGTACATAGGGATGGTTCTTGAGTTGGTGGGAGGGGAGCTGAGTGAGGGTGAGACATGAGTGGTGGTGTGAGTAGTAGTACAGTGGTAGTGGTTGAGTGGGGGAATGACGGAGCTTTGGTAGGATGTAAGATATGCAAGGAGAGTGCATGCAGTGAGCATAGGTAAGGTATGCTTGTACATGTTAGTTGAGGAGGTGTGATAGTAGTGGGAAGATGGAGGAGGTAGTGTTGGGTTAGCACTGTGATTGGCTATTGGAAAAATGGGAGGGGTTTGTGAGTGTAATAAAGGTGGGACCACTGGGGGCGGGAGGGAATAGGGGGCAGGGTGGGGAGCGAAGCGGTAGAAACCCTGTTAATTGATCTTATGAGGGGGCTGGAAACAATCAGGTAACAGAGTTAACTGATAAATGAACATATGATAGTGACAAGGGTGGTTGTAGTTTTAAAAATTGTGCCTGCCACAGGTAATATTTATTAACTTTGGGATTGTCTTAAGGTAATAAACAGGGAAGGGGGAGGGGAGAACTAGGGTGTGAGAAGGTAGTTCTTTGTACTGCTGCTAATGAGCCAAAGCAAAGACAAGTTTGTGTTTACGAAACAATCACAATTGACCAAGGACTGCTTTGAAACTGTAAGTCATTTCTTAACCATTCCTCAGGTGGAAAAACAGGATAACCTTGTATCAGTAGGCTACTGTGGTCTCAGTTTAAATTAACAAACACACAGTATTGATCAGTTATAGATACAATTTGCTAACAGAAGGGAATAAGAGAGAAAGTGGAAGATGAGTGTGTGTGTGTGTGTGTGTGTGTGTGTGTGTGTGTGTGTGTGTGTGTGTGTGTGTGTGTGTGTGTGTGTGTGTGTGTGTGTGTGTGTGGGGGGGTTGCTTACAAGCCAAAGCAGAGTGCTCTCCAGGGGAAAATGAATATTGGCTCAAACAGGTAGACACATACTCAAAGTTAACTTTAGCTGTTTGCAGACAGTTCAGACCTGGACTGCGCTTTTCTTATAAGAATGATATATTTTATGATAAATTTACATAAACTGCTCGAAATACTGTATTTGAGCACTGTACAAATGGTTGCTCATATTCATGTAACGTGTCTGTCTGAAGGGGTCTTGATATTGCATAAGACAACAGCGCTAAATAATACAGGGGTTGCTGGTGTTCTCCTTTTCATTCATTTTTAATGCTTTGTTGTTTGTTGTCAAGTTCATTCTTGATATATATATATATATATATATATATATATATATATATATATAATATATATATATATATATATATATATATATATATATATATGTGTATGTATATATATATTTGTACATACACTCACATAATTAAATACATTTCCTATACTGTTGAATAACTGTGCTGGATGATATGTTTGTGATAACATCAGATGTATATGTATCTGCCATGGCTTAGTGGTAAATCACTTTGCCTGTAGTGTGCAGGGTCCAGGGTGTGCAACTTGAGAGTGCTGATTATTTTGTTGCTGGGCAGGACAAGAGCTGTTGGATACAGACTGACTAAGTCACTTTTAAGCAATTGTAAGCAGGTTTGCGCTGGTTTGCATGACGGTAAGCAATGCTAACCTCCAGTTACATAAGCTTACAGAGAGTTAGCTTTGATCTTGCTTAACCTGTGTGTGCATTGCTTACCCCCTAGTCTATCCACTTTATACATCACTGTCTCCAACCTCCTCCCACCCACTCCTGACCACCCATTAAAAGTACACACAACTTCATTAAACCTACATTGGACTTTCTCAACCACCTTAATGTGATATACTCCCACCCTAATCTTCCATACAGTTTCTTCACCATTTACACATAAACAAATGCACTCACAAACAACATATAATTATCAACCCCTTCACCTTCCCATATACATTCCCTGATCCTCTCTCATCACCACAGACTCCTGCCACTTACTTTCAGAACATCATTTTCTATTTCCCTGCCACAATGCTTCTCACCATCTTACACCTACCTCCTTTTACTCACTACACTTTAATGTGGAAATAGATGAGTGCTTTCACAATTTAAAAATTGCTTCTTCAGATCAAAGAGTGAAATGAAAAACTTCTTATATGTATATATATATATATATATATATATATATATATATATATATATATATATACAATGAGTAAGTAAAACCAATTAAATAATCAACCTATTAAGGAAGTTAAATCTTGTAATAGTAAAGTCAGCATAACCAAAAAAACCCTTGTGCTTAAAGTCATGCATACATAGTTTACCTCTAAAATATATAATGAATAAAAAACACATATACATATAAAAATATATGTGAATGAATACATATTATCTTAAACTTCTACTACTGAGTTCTGCTTTTAGGGGAACAACATCATTAAGGCCATAGCCCTTATGTGCTCTAAGCCTTAAAATCCACCTGGTTTCTCAGCGTTCAGTGCCATTGGTTAAATCACCTAACCTCATATCTTTCTTCACTGTTTCTATCACTTGAAATAAAAACCTATGTTGCTTCCCTCTTGTGCTATATGCTTTGCTAATGCACTATATTCTAGCCCCTTACTGATGCAATATACATGGTCCCTTATTCATTTGCGTAGACATCTGTTGGTTTTACCAACATTAAATTTATTACAGCATGCACAAATAGCTAAGTAAACTAAATTCTTCGTGTTGCAGTTTGCTAAGATGTTGAACCTAAATTCTTGACCAGAGTCAGGATGTATAAATGCTGGATGTTTGAGTACGTAATGGCAAAAAATACATGTCCCATTTTTTGTATCTTTCATCACGTTATTTACCCTACATCTTTTACTTTAGGGTAACAAAGCTGTCTCCTCAGGGATTTTTTGTTGCTATAAATAAAACAGGGCATCTTTCCTATAACGCCAGTTAAATTCTCATCCATATGTAAAACATGCCAAGTCTGTGAACTATATCTTTAATAACATTAGCCTCACTACTGTATGTTAAAGTGAAAGAGACCTTTCTATTCTTAGAATTTCAATTTAGTACATTGCTTCTATGGGTTGAAGAATAAAAAGGTTTACCCAAACCTTTCCTTTCTTTCTTAATTAACTCACTAGTTTTTTTCAATTTCAGTACTGTCATACCCTCTATTCTCAAAATCTCTCCCAAGCCTATCTAACTCCTTCTCATAATCAGTGATATCCACTGTTAGCCTAAAGAGACATACCATGTGTCCCTTGACAACACTGGCAATATATGTCCCAGATGCATGCTATGTAGGTGCAAGTATGATGGAACATATCATTCCTTTCTGAAAACATTTATAGAGATACTATTGCTGTAAATTTTCCTCTCAATATGGATGTCTAAATAGTTGATACTAGTAGGAGAATACTCAGCAGTGAATTTCAAAAAGTCACTGCTTGTATCCATCTGTTCTAAAAAATCACAAAACTCCTTCTCTGTCCTTTTCCATAGCAGAAATAGGTCATCCACAAAATGATGAAATAATACTATGTTCTTCCCTAATAATCTCTTAATGTGCTGGGATTCCCATTCTGCCATAACTAGGATGGCATAGCTGTTGGCACAAGGAGTGCCCATAGCTACGCCAGCCAACTGTAGGTAATAATCCTGATCATTGTGTTCCAGTACCATTTCTAGTAAGAAACAAATAAGATCTATTTGTTGCATATTATAATCACTGTTTCTAGCAATAAAAGCTTTCATCATTTCGATCCCTTGTAAATTGGGGATCACAGTAAACAAAGATAAAAGCTTTCATCATTTCGATCCCTTGTAAATTGGGGATCACAGTAAACAAAGATATCCATTGTTGCAAACAAATCAAAAGTACGATGTTCAGCAACCTTCAAATATCCATGCAACTCCTCTAGAAACTGTTTGCTGTCTTTTAGTACTAAATCATACTTATCTAAAACTGGTCTAAGATGTTTTTCAATATTAATGGAAAACGGTTCGGTTAACCAGCCAGCCCCTCATAAAATAGGTCTAAACTTAGGGGTATATAGATCTTTATGTATTTTGGGCAAATCAAATAAATTGGGTACTAAAAGATGTTCCACTATGAAATACTGAAACATTTCCTTAGAAATAATACCCTTTTGCAAAATCACCATCAATGCTTTCTGAATTTCCTCTTTCATATTATTTATAACATTTCCATTTATCTTTTTATATGTGCATGCATCATTTAACATACCTCTAATAGTGTAAAAATAAAAACTCCTATTCATAACTACTTCTAGACCGCCTTTGACAGCTGGTCAGATAACTATTCTGTCATCATTCTGTAGTTTGTTAAGAGCCATTCGCTCATCTGAAGTCATGTTCACAAATTTCCTACTCTTCCTATTTCCATAGAAATATTTATAGACATCTTCTTCACATAATTTTATAAAAACATCTAAAGCAGGGTTCGAAACAGGTACAAAAGCATTAGGTTTCTTAAATAAGCAGATAGCATCATTAAACACTTGATTTTTAAACATAACTTTTAAAGACACATTTCTTCTAAAAAGTCTAAAATCTAATAAAGTTTCAGGTAAATCAGCAGCCTGAGCTGGAATAAAGGACAAGCCTTTATTAAGTACCTTAAGTTCAATTTCTGAAAGAACCCGTTCAGAAATGTTCCATACTAAGTCACCTCATTCATATTCCACATTTTTTTCAGTGTGTGGTTGTTGTCGTTGTTGTCGAAAAACTGCTGCTTCCTCTTTGTTCTGCCCTTGTTCAAAGTATTCTCCAATGATTTCATTCTGTTCTTCCTGTGTATGAGCACACACCATGGAACATTAATGGCACAGGTATTATGTTATAATAAGCATATTTTTGAAGCCTTTTGTAGAATGACTTTTAGTAGAATGGATGATGTATATATATATATTTTTGTTTTTGTTTTTGTTCTTTTGTTTTGTTATTATACAAAAACATGCTTTTATATACATTGCTTATTAATTAAATTGTATTTTCTCTTTTGAGTGGTAGCAATGCCTTCTAAAGACATTGTCTTTAAGTGAAAAAAACTCCACCCTTCTGTTGCATATCAATTATCTAATTAAGTCTTTGCTATTTAAGTGTTCTTTGGAGTAAATGTATGGTAAATCTGAAGAAGCATGCCAGTGGAGCATGTGAAAGCGCTTATTTTTATCTATTAAACTGGATTTTATATACGCTGTGGTGGTCGTGTCCAGTCTTTTCATCCTCATTCTGTTCTTCCTGAAAGGAAGCTGTAGACTAGAACAACCAGTTATTTCCCCTCTTTTATTTATAGGGACAAAAAAATCCCTGAGGAGACAGCTTTGTTACCCTAAAGTAAAAGATGTAGGGGTAAATAATGGGATGAAAGGTACAAAAAATGTGGGGTAATTGATTTTTGCCATTACACACTCAAACAGCCAGTATTTATACATCCTGACTCTGGTCAAAAAATTAGGTTCAGCATCTTAGCCAACTGCAACATGAATTATTTAGTTTCCTTAGCTATTTGTGCGTGCTGTAATACATTTTTATGTTGGCAAAATCAACAGACTTCTTCGCAAATGAATAAGGGACCATGTATATTGCATCAGTAAGGGACTAGAATATAGTGCATGAGCAAAGCATATAGCACAAAAGGGGAATCAACATAAGTTTTTATTTCAAATGATAGAAACAGTGAAGGAAGATAAGAGGTTGGGTGATTTAGTGAATGATACTGAATGTAGAGAAACCAGGTGGATTTTAAGGCTTAGAGCACATAAGGGCTCTGGCCTTAATGACGTTGTTCCCCTAAAACCAGAACTCAGTAGTAGAAGTTTGAGATAATATGTATTTGTTCACATATATTTTTATATGTATATGTGTTTTTTATGCATTATATATTTTAGAGGTGAACTATATATACATGCCTTTAAGCACAAAGGTTTTTGGTTATGCTAACTTCACTTTTACAAGATTTATTGAGATGCCTTAATAGGTTGATTATTTAATTGGTTTTACTTATTCATTGTATGTATAAGAAGATTTCCGGTTTCATTTTTTGATCTGAAGAAGCACTTTTTAAATTGTGAAAGTGTTCATCTATTTCCACATTAAAGTTCTTTGTTTTTTCAAACTTTTGGATTTTGTGTATTCAGCTGTGGAACTGTACCTGACTTCTTTTGTTGGGTTCCAATAGTAGTAGGAGCAATGGGTCTTATAAAAAATAATCTAGAATTGTATTTAGATATGTTACCAATACATGCAACCCCCATACTAATTGTAGAACAAGTCATTACTTGGTACATTACGGGTGCAGCTAACAGCACTTCTGGCTGACAACAAAGATTGAAACAATACCACTTTCATGAACTTTAATCGTACTTTGACTTAGGAATGGCGTTCCATTCCTATCATGGTATTAGAAACCCAAAAGACTTTGAGAAATTAAAAAATTACAGAGAGTAAAAGCAAAATAAAAATAAGTGAAAATACACAAGATAAAAATGTAAAATATCACATATAAAAACATTTGAATTGAATATATTGCCCACAAATAAATACATTACTCTGTTAAAAAGAATAAACAAAACCTGCAGAACATATTTTTAACATATTTTTCAATATTCTAATGCTTTCAACTTGAAGGCTGGAATAATGGACAAGTAATCATTTAAACATGGTGGTGCTTCTGCATGTAAATGCAATTGCCACCTCAACTCATAGCATTCCAACTGTAACCCCCAGTCACCCCACTTTCATGGGGTATAACCTGTTCCAATACCCAAAATCTGCTTGTTTACATGCCTAACTGTATTTATATAAAACACTGGATTTTGTTTCCACTGTTAATTTCATATAGGTGTTCATAAATTTTCTGAGTTAAACTATATTCTGTCTTATCCACATAATATGTGGGACAGGAAACAAAATATGCTAAATAAACCACTCCATTGGAAAAAAACTACTCCAACTGCCTCATCATTCACACCCCCCTCAAACTCTCTCTCTCCACATTCCTCTCTATTCTCACTAAAACCTACACCCACTTCCGCTATAAAGAAACTTCTTCAGAAACTGAAGCCTTGTACTAATGCCCCTGACACCATTCCCTCCTACTTCCTAAGCATAGCTGCAGATGCTATTGCTTATCCCATCAGCATTCTAATCAACCGCTCTATTCATGAATGCACTGTGCCCCAACTGTGGAAGCAAGCATTCATCATCCCTCTACATAAAGGAGGCAACAATTGTAGCAACAACAACTTTCGTCCTATTGCTATCCTGTCCCCTATTTCTAAACTTCTGGAAAAGTGTGTCCACCTTCAACTCTTGCCACATCTCTTAGACAACAACCTTATAACTCCTACACAGCATGGATTCAGGCCAAACCACAGCACTATGACAGCCCTCTTATCCTTCCTTGAGACTGTTAACACAGCGATTCCGCCACATTGTCTCTACCCTACTACTTGACCTCTCCAAGGCCTTGACACTATCTCACACAATCTGCTCTTAACCAAACTGTCAAAACTTAACCTCTCTCCTTCTTCCATAAATTGGTTCTCCAGCTATCTATCAAATAGAAACCAAGCTGTAATATGGAAAAAGGCCACTTCCCCTTCCTTAGTACCCCCACTGGAGTTCCTCAAGGATCTATTCTTGGTCCCTCCTCTTTAATATATTTATAAACGATTTCCACAAATCAATTTTTGCAAACATCATCCAATATGCAGATGATTCTACCATTATCTGCTCTGCCACCTCCTCCTCTCAGCTCCAAACACTTGCAGGAAGCTTTTTTCATACGAACAGTGGATGAAAATAAATCACTTGGCACTCAATGCCTCCAAAACAAAACTTATGGTATTTACCCCTCCAAATCCACTTCCTTCAATATAAACTCTTTCTCAATTACCAGCCAAAATAACACCCCTTGAACTAGTGACTGAAACTAAGCTACTAGGTGTACAAATTGATAATAGGCTTAGCTACAACTCCCCATCTACAACTAAATATTAAAAACTCATCAAAAACTAGGTATGCTCAGAATCAGTACCTTACAAGCTCCTCCAAAATCACACTCACTTCCTCTTTTTCTCATCTCCCCCTATGGGGCCCCCACACCCACTACCATCAATCAGACCTCCTAAAAAACAGCTTTCCTCCTGCTATAATAAAATCGCCAAATTTGCAAATGGACACAGGTCCTCCACACACACACTTTTCTCTCTCCAAACCCTAAACTGAACTACCTAATCATCTCTCATCTATAACATATACTTTCGACTCTCACAAGCTCATTCTTAGTCCTTCTCTTTGTCCCTCCCTGTCTTCTGCCTTCAAAATGCACCTACCAAATAGAGTATTAAGGTCTAACAATCAAAACCTATTAGAAGTCCTTAAACCATCTCATCCCCCAGGTAAACACTTACTATCCTTCAACCTTGCCCGCCTCTGGAACTCACTCCCACCATCCATTCGTACTACCTCTAACGCGTACTTTCTTTCAAAAACTCTCTCCATACATACCTGAGGTCCCAATGGGATTGCTCTTGCTCCCTTCCCTCATAAATTTATTATATCTCATCATGCTTTACACTTTTGATACGTATCTCTACCTAACAAACCTAATGTTCCATCAGTATATCTACTCTGTAAGGTTATTTGATGTCTGCTTGAATAACTCCTCTAAATGTATATCACAGTACTCTTTCAATTTTCTTACCTCTCATTTATCCTCATCATACTGTATTGATTTAAATGCTTTTGAATTGTGAGCTTAAATGTTTTATGTTTTACTCTGTACAATCATTTTTGTAATTTTTGTAATTTTTGTATGCACCTAATTTTGTCTGTATTGGAGCTTTTCTCCCCAGGACTCCATTGAAAACGGGTTCTTTTGGCCCAATGGACTATCCTGGTAAACCAACTGCAAATAAATAAATAAATAAATAAAATAAATAATATCCAGCAGGAGTTAGTTTAATATCAGACCCAGTAAGGAACAACTGTCCATTATTGCCAATAAAATGACATTGTGGGTATCTGCTACATTTAAATGTACCATATTTTGGTCTAATAACAGCATTTCCATGACCTAAGATGTTAAGTAGATAGCTTAATGGTTTAAATTGCGACCCCTCCTATAAGTAAATATTAATGGTATCTCAAGGAAGCCTGCTGCAAGACCATGGTTCACCCTTAATACATTAATTATGTTTTCTACATTAAAGAAATTGGAGGATCTGGGGAAGAGTGAGAAAATTAAGGGCCAACATGAATTGTATCTAACATGAGTAGATTTTTCTGGCCAGAATATTCCTTCATCAGCATACACTGATTTGAACAGAACTCCAAAACATCAATAATATGTAGAGCAAAGAATTGTTTATTTACTGTCACAATGCCTAAAGTGCTACTTGCGAGTGTGTGTTTAAGAGATATTTATCTTCTGATTGTCTGTTGCTCTCCTCTGCAAGAAGACTTAAACAAACTTGCAGATTCAATAAATTCTATGTAGGCTTAGTAAGAAGCCAACATGGAGTGTAAGTGTTGGTGCGGTGAGCAGCAGCGCTAATTGCATATGCATGCCATGCACCATGCTTAAATTTAAACAAAGGCAGTTTCATGGCCAGCAACAGTCTTACCAGCAAAGAAACTGGATAAACCAACAACAGCACCTGCAGACATGTATACATGTTTACCTATGGGAAAACTAGGTCTGCGGGATTGAATGGAAAGCCACAATGACTACCAGGGTTTTTAATAAAGCAATGTATATAGTTCCAACACATTACATGAAAGTGTATGCAGTGTAGAATAGTGTGTAAACCTGTGTAAGATATGCTGAATTGAAGTTGTGTAAATGATCAGTAAGGGAACATAGACTGCAGTATAAACAAATAGTCAATGGAAGACAGATGAATTGTAGGAATGAAAACAGGGGAAGAGGACAGGTGAAACATGTTAATGTAAAGCAGTTGAAGGCGTGTCAATGAAAACAGTTGTAGCATGAACAGTAATCACATATTGACATGATACAGTATGGACTGCATAATTATTGTATATTATGTGACTGTCACATATGGTGGCATATCAATGAAGTGGAAACATTGTGGTATAAGCATCCTGACATGAACAATGGGCAGGACATATATCAGGGATGGTATATGCAAGAGGGATTATGTGCATATTGTGAAGCTGTACAAAATGAGTTGCCTGAATATGAACATATTGTCAGCATAGGTCTCAACCAAGCGGGACACATAGTAACAGATCTATGGACAAAAGTAGAGAGAAGCACGCACATTCAGGGACAATATCAGAATAATACCACCCGTAATCTCATTTTCCACATACCATATGTGATCATGATTGACCCTAGATGGTTCTGCAAGAACAGACTTATACAACTGTTATGATTTGTCAGCAATCTTGGAGAGGAACCAAGCACACCTCTTTCAAAATGTAACATCTGCTGGAGGCATTTGGAGGGAAACTGTTATGCCTCTATTAAAAATAATGAGCAATCTTGGCTAGTTGACTGGTGTGTATACCACTAGGTCTACTCATAGGAGTGTGTTGTCCTTAATATAAATATCTTGTGTATTTGTGTTCATAATGGAACTAATACTCCCATGAGTTTCCTTCATCTACCATGTCCCCATGGCTGTGGCATCAATCCTTTGTGTGTGTGTGTGTGTGTGTGTGTGTGTGTGTGTGTGTGTGTGTGTGTGTGTGTGTGTGTGTGTTGATACTGTATGCATTATACCAATACCATATTTAGATTCAATGATTGTATACAGTTTGCAGTCCTCCACAAACCTGGTTGGAGAACGGATGTGTAAGCCAGTTTTGATGTCTGACACTTAAATAATGGACCTGAAAGGACCTATCATAGAACCCTGAGGTATGAATCTGGTCACTGGACTCAAGATAGAGGTTACTTCACACACTGCAACATATTTCTCTCTCACATATGTGTTGTAGTTGTCTACTCACTTGGTGACGTAGGTGTTTATGGTCACTTGTGACAGTTTCTCTGCAATACCTGACTGTTGATATATGTCAATCGCCTTGGCCAGGTCAAGTTACACAGGATGATAGTGTTGTCATCATGCATGACCTTTGTAATCCTCTTGAAGACAGCAAACAGATGTAACAGACATGATGCAGCCTGACCAAATCAAATGTGGGTTTAGTACACAGTCGGGACATTACCTGTGTCCTTTTAGAGGAGGTCTATGATGACTCCTTTGCTTACCTCTCAGATAAGGACAGTCAGGATGGGTGTATAACGCCATGCATCGGGTGATGGTCCCCTGAGTCAGAAGGATGCATGTTGCTGAACATCCTTCTATAGGAACATAGGTTATCTCAAGGTTGTGTTTTTGTACGGGTCCAACTGTGTCTGGTAGGTTAGGTTTTAAGTCACAAAACAGGCAGACTGTGATGTTGTCAGGACCCATTACGTCTGTGTTATTAACTGTAGAGAGCACACAGATGTGCTATCCAGCTGAGGATAATAACTGAGTAATATTTGCATGTATACTTTAGCTGACAGCCAGTGGCAACAAGGTGGTGACACATGAGACAAACTTTCAGCTAGAAGATTGCCTGTGTCTTCTGGGGGAAAGTGTGCTGACAGCCATGCACAGATCTTATACTTAGTTATGTATTCCACTAAACCTTTCATATCTATTGGAATAAATCATTTGTGACAAGACCTCTGTACAGATGGCCTGATTTGAACACTGCACCTGTGTAGGTGTAGAATATGAATGTCAACACCACAAATGTCTAACAGTAACACTGTCATGGTGCTCTTTATGAAGTATGATACCATCATTCCATTGTATGCTGAGGAAAACATGTTGGAAGGAGAGTAGGACATGGATGTGGAGTCACATCCCTGTGTAAAATTGTCTCAAAAGTCATAGGTGTATGTAGACAGCCAAGTCACCTGCTGTCAGATTAGAACCCGTATATGTCTAGGAAAACTACTTTGCAAACACAGTAGTTAATGCTGTTTCCACAGCACGGGTTTGTCTTGAAAACTGTTAGAATGTCTGTTATACAGGATGACATTATCACTGTATGCTACAATGAGATGTTTGGAGTAGGGACTGACATAGCTGTGGACTCACATATCATTCTAAAATTGTCACCATAATGATTGTTGACTAGACACACTGTTGACTGAAATGTGAATAGAACCATTACCTACCTGTTTACACAGCACAATACTTAACATAAGCGCCATTGCAGAAGTCTAGGTTTTATGCTATTTGACAACACTTTATCGCTAATGACATCAGCAGTGTCCGGTGGGAAGAAGATGGTAATAGCACTGTCTGACAGTTGGTGTAAAATATTCTCTTGAATGTCAACCAAGTGAACACACAGACATATCAACTGACACAGTGAGAGTGGAACACCTATCTATCTATTGCCACAGCATATTGCTTAATACAAGTGCCATGGCACAAGTCTGGCTTTTATAGTGTCCAACAACACTTTATAGCTGATGATCTTGGTACTCTATGGGATGGTACTGATGACTGAAGAATTCACAGTTACGCTCTTCTGATTAGACAGACACACACACACACACACACACACACACACACACACACACACACACACACACACACACACACACACACACACACACACACACACACACACACACACACACACACACACACACCAGTTGACTGTAGTGAGATGAGAACCCCTACCTAAGTACACCGACTAGAGAACTCAGTACTTAATGCAAGCACCAGAGCACAAGTTGGACTTTTGCAATGCTGTAGGACAATTTATAGTGGATGACATCAGCACTGGATGCTTGAAAGAAGATGTAGGCAGTCATGAATGAAATGGATGTGTAGGCATGTACAACTGTCAAAATACTGGTACTCTATGGAATTGTACTAATGACTGCAAAATCCATAGTTATGCTCTTTTGACAGACACACACACACACACACACACACACACACACACACACACACACACACACACACACACACACACACACACACACACACCAGTTGACTGCAGTGAGATGAATTAGTTAAGTTACACCAACTTTAGATCTCAGTATTAATGCAAGCACCATGGCACAAGTCTTACTTATGCAATGATGCAGGGCAATTAATAGTGGATGACATTAGCACTGGATGTTTGACAGAAGATGTTAGGATGCCTGTCTGAAATGGATGGCTAGCCATGTACAACTGTCAAGCTATAAAAGATATACATGTTACCATATTGATAATCATGCAAAGTGTAGCATTTCCTGTTGTGTTTCCAATATGCAGGTATACCTTAAAAAGACAGATTTGCAATCATATGCAAACAACTGTCCACATTACTACAAGTACTGAAATATCTGAATGTACATTTTCAGTATAATGATGTACATGGCTTATAAGAAAGCATTTTTTTATTATTTCTGTAGTGTAGCTGATGTATTTTGAAACAAGTACTGAGAGACCAAGTTTCAAGTGCATGGGTGCAAGTATACATGGCTACAGTGTAAATATGTGTTCTTTCCTCAAAAGGTGCCTTACCTTTGTTTGTGTTTTACATGTACTTTCATGGGATGAAGACTAAATGGGCAGTAAACTTAAGTAATACAAGCTAATGTGCACTTTTCATAGCACACCGCCGAGCAGCTGGTTTGAGAGATCCACGACAAAGTGTTGGCTTTTCCGAGATACACATTTATACCACTTTCCCAATTTGTGCAGAGTTATGCAACAACCATATCACATTCTCCATTTGTGCAGATTTATGCAACAGGCAAATGCAACCCTCTGCTTCATCATACCTCTCAATCATACCAAATTACTCAGTTTTTACCAAGTTTTAGGGTTCAAATGAAGGGGTGCCCCAATTCCCATTTTTTCTTTTGGTTGCTTATTTTTTAGAATATTGTACTGTCAGAGCTGATGTCATCACATGCACGATGACATCAGCTCCATCAGGGCTATCAGCCAGTTGGAATTGAGCTCAAGGATCTCAAGTAATCATTTCCGGCTGCAAATGCGAGCGAGAAACAGCAGCACTCATTCTGGATTTATCAAGAGTGGGAAACTTAACATCAGCACTCGTTTCATGGGTTTGGATGAATCAAGTGAGGGAAATCTTAGCAGCACTCATTTCAGGGAATCAAGTGGATTAACAGCTTTTTACTAAGGTAAGTGTGTGTGTGTGTGTGTGTGTGTGTGTGTGTGTGCGTGTGTGTGCGTGTGTGTGTGTGTGTGTGTGTAAATACCCCCATGTAATACACCTGGTGGCTAGAGGTATTCTGTCTCAAACACTGTACCTTTGGTACAGGGTAAAAAGAGCCTAAACTCCCTAGCCACTGCCATTTCTGGGCTTTGTCCAATTTTTTGTGCTAAGAGTTGAGAGCTATGGTGAGTGAGAAGTGAGAACTGAATTTGAATTCCCCCATTATTGGCTTTGTCCAGTTTTTTTGTGCTAAGAGGTTGAGAGCTATGGTGAGAATGGAAAACTGAATTCACTAAATGATAGCCATTAAGTTTTAGTCTTCCTATTTTTTAGGGAACTGTTGATTTGGCATAGTGGTATGTTGCTCTGACTGTAGAGGATAGTGTCCTGGGTTCAAGACTTGCCAGTGAAATGCATGGTGGTAACACAACATTTTATTCTAACAACTTTCCAAAATTATACAAGCAATGTTTAAAATGTATCCCTGGTAAGTCCCTAGCCACCACCACTTATGAGCTTTGTCCAGGTGTTTTGTTCTAAGAGTTGAGAGCTATGGTGAGAACTGAATTTGTATTCCCCAATTATTGGCATTGTTTGTCCAGGTTATTTGTGCTAAGAGGTTGAGAGCTATGGTGAGAAATTAACATAATTTGTATTCCCCCATTATTGGGTTTGTTGTTTGTCCAGGTTTTTTGTGCTAAGTTGTCCAGGTTTTTGTGCTAAGAGGGTGAGAGCTATGGTGAGAAGCGAGAACTGAATTCACTAAATGATAGCCATTAAGATTCATTCTTCCTTTTTTTCAGGAAACTGCTAATTTGGCATAGTGGTATGTTGCTCTGACTGTAGTACATAGGGTCCTGGGTTCAAGATGTGCCAGTGACATGCATGGTGGTAACACATTTTATTCTAGCAACTTTCCAAAATTATACAAGCAATGTTTAAATTGTGTCCATGGTATTTGACCCCCCCCCCAAAAAAAGTGAAGTTGAAAATAAGTGCGAGAAGCTGTGCAAGATGCCTATGACTTACACTACTGTCACTCTATTTATAGTGTGGGTGTGGATGTAGAATTTATGATGGAAATGTTCTGAATTGGGCAGATTTGTCATTATTGGTTCATGCACTTTGTTTCATTGCCTACAATACAGCCTACTGGAAAAATGTTCAAACAATAAAATGCACTCTGTCTAACAAGTGTGCTGCATTATACAAGGAATATAACTTAAAGTCAGGAAGGTGTATCAAAGAAAAAAACACGTGCATGTTTCTTGTTTTGTGTGCAAGGGGCCATTCATTTGAAAACAGTGCAAAGATAATCTTTATCCACCACTGGTCAAATGCATTTTCTTTGGATGTGGTGTGTGGGTTTCAATGCTATTTCAATGAATGTGAGTTTCAAGGGCAGATAAGTTTTAATGCCAAGTCTATTTTCATTGTGAGACAGTATTGCTTTGTTTATCAGATGTCTGTTAGTGTTTGTGCATTATTGTGCTGCAAAATGTAAAAATAAAATCCAAATAATCATTGTAGAAATAAAGCAGTATGCATACATTAGTGTTTATGGTAAATTGGGAGAAATCACCAGGTAATGGGACATTGGAATGGCTGCAGTGGGACTCTGGTGCCATAATTTGGTTGTCTGTTCTTCAGTTTGCATTTGAAAGTTGGTATCCCACAATTCCATTGGAGTGGGTGGGGTTACGTAATTATGTATGTAAATTATATGTTAATCAGTGTACAAATCTGTACCTATTTTTCATGGACCTTGTCCAGATTTTTGATGTTTCCAGGTTGAGAGGTATGTGCTTCATTGATAAAACTGTGTCTAGTACTAAGTGTAAGAAACACACCTGCCACATAAATGACTCTGTGTCAGCAAGTGCAAATGCAGTGACATATTTCTTTTTTGAGGTTAGATGATACAGGATTCAAATCCAGGTGTATCTAATAATTTTAGATATGTATTTATAATAAAATTAGATAATTCTCTATTCTACATTTACTGTGTGTTTCCTAAGGATAGCATGTTTAAGCATGGCCATAACCTCACCATTAAGGAGCCATTCACTGTTGCTCAGCATTGGTGTGTGATGCCAAACTCCACCCAAACAAACCAGACAAAAAGTGAGGGGATCCAATTTTTTTTTCACTTATGTGTAGGGTATGCGATTCTATTTTTAACCATGTTAAAGGAGTTAAAATGACGTAGATAAGATAGTGGTGATATGGGGCCAAGCAGGGACAAGAGCAAAGGGAAACCAACATAGGGATCTGAAGGAGGGAGGTAGGAAAGAACCATAGCTATCCATTTCTTCAACAGTGTAAAATGAAAATATGTACAGAATATTAGCTGAATTTGGACTGCCACCTCAACAAATAGGGATGACAACAATGAAATCATGTTGTATAGCCAACTGGACAAAATCAACTGTGTCAGGAAGACATGAGTCGGAAGTGGAGAGCTATGTATTGGACATTTTTTTTATGGAACAGGTGCCCACTTTTTTAGTTGAGTAGGGGATGTAGATATTTCTGGGTCAGGTAAGTAGCATATGTGAGGAAGCAGATGCAAACAAACAGGACAAACAAGACAAGACATGTGAGGGACACGACAGGTTGGGGGACACCATGATTGGGGTTAATGAGGGGAAAACTGATGCCCATGCCTGTCAAACATGGGAACAATGAGAATCTAGTCCTCACCCAGAGGACTATCATCACTGTTCCCTACTGTTTTCTTACTCCACTGACTGTTGGAGTGCATGATGTCTTCTCCTCCATACCATAAAAGAGAGCATCCTCTCCATCCGCCACGGGCATGCATCAATCGTGCTATGCATGACCCTGTGCACCAAGCCTGGCAACTCCTGCTGGGTGATAAAATCCCCACTTCTGCAAGTACTGCCAGAGAGTACCAGAGCACGAGCTGCTGGGTTAGTGCTTCCTGATGTGATTGGCCCAAGTAGTGCAGGGGCAGCAGAGGCAGTAGTACTAGGTTCGGTCCCAAATATGCTTGACATCAGTGCAGGAGCTGATGTATTGGGGGAATGCAGAGCCATGGGGGTTGGCCTACCTCCTTGTGCTGTAAAGCATTTTGTGATTTGTCAGAGATGAATGGCATGGAAGGTTTTGTCCACACATAGAAAAATAAAACAAGAGAGATAAGGGTTAGGCTAAGAGATAAAAGAGATAATTAGTACCATAATATGTGACATACAATGCATTATCACAATAATAATGTTTTTATAGTTATCTGTACTTTTATATTTAAGTCTGCTTCTTAACTATAAACTAAGTAATGTTTGCTGAAAGTAATCCTTGCAGCATGCATATATTACACATATGCTTGTTCAAATTATACAGATTAAGTTAACAGCAGGGCATTTATGCCACTTCTAATGAGATTAAATTATGCAATGTTTTAAAGGATTATACTTCTATTTATTTGTTACATGTAGTATTTGAACTCACAATGTCTGACTACAGTATTACACTTGACATCTGCAAGGCATGCATTCTTGTTTTTATTTATTTATTATTTGTTTATCTGAAATTTGTTAACCAGTTAGTCCAATTGAGTCAGGGGCCCATTTTCAGTGGAGACCCAAGGAGAAAAGCTCCAGGTAATAATACAACATTTTAAAGTATAAGCACATAAACAAAAAAGCCAAATACATCAGACAATAATACAGACTTTTTAAAGTAAAAGATCATTGAACAACAGATCAAATATTACACAAAGACATGAGATATAGTGAAAACAAATAATGTCATTACATTCTGGAAAACTGGGAATAGTATAATGCAAAAGATGGGGCAATGGATTGATGTAGAATATTTTAGGTGAACTAATGGTGTTTGACAAGAGAAAGATGTATTGACAAAATAGTAGAGATCATGAATACAAGCTATATGAGGTGAGACAGACAGAAAGGTAGGAAAAGAAGAGATGATAGATGGATAGAGGTGAAAGAGATTTATCACTGGCATTAGTTAAAATTTGGGAGTTTGACATGGACAGCACCAGATAGTTTGTAGGTATTGTTTATGTTCATGTTTGAACAAGTGCCTCTGTGTGATGCTTCTTAAATTGAGGGGAAGTGTGTTCCAGGTATGTACACTTCTGATTTTCTGCACGTGTTAATTTCAGTTGTAGTGCAATGAGTGTTCACAAAACCATTTATGACTATTGATTGCAGCAATGTAGCTCTGTCTTATCTTTGTATGGTATTTATTCTTCTCTTATCTGAGCAGTAATGTGAGATGTGCAGTCTGTAAGGCATTTTGCATCATTCTCTTTAAAGTTTATGAGAATATGAAATGGCAATAATATACAGTTTTCAAAAAAGCAGGGGAGTTTAGATATTACTAAGTAGAAATTGAAAAATGTGTGCTTCTTACTTATATTTAAAATCTTGATACAATTACTTCTACACTTTGTAAGTGTAACCTGGTTGACACACCCACGGGAAGTAAGGGAGTCTGAATTGCTGTTGTGTTTTCCTCCTCCTTACCAGTTATCATTCACAGTTGCAATCCATTAGCAATAAACACTGAGACAGTGTCTGCACTATGTTTATACCTGCTAGACAGAGCTGAGAATTTGAGATTAAGCAATTTTAATGACTTCATACCTCATTTGCATCTTCACTATGCTCTCAGGCCTGAGTCTACACTATAAAGAGGTAACTCTGTAGCTAGGTAACCTTAAGGTGGGGAGAGTTGTGTATGTGGATAACACAGAAGATTGCAATTACTTTGGATTTATCTGCACATATTATTGATCTTGATAAGGTATGCTTGAATTTTTCAATTATATACTTATTTTCTGTATTAGAAAATGCATCTTTTATCTGTATGTACTACTAAAAGTTTACTGATGGCATAGGCATTTTTTTCAGAGCATTTTACTTTCTCTGATACATAGCCTTAACTTTCATCACACATGTCACTGTTACAATTGTTTCACTTTACACTCTTTCATGCTATTTCAGTGAAATGTAAATATCATATATTGTCAATGACACAGTTGTGTTAGCCTTCTATGATGGGCCATATTTATCTCTAGTGGAGTGGTGGGCACAGGTAGAGCTCACTGGCCATTGCATAAAAATGACTGTTCTATGATAAATGTGCACAAATGTTTTTGGGACCGTTTGTTTCAAAGCACTTATAACAATTGACTGATGTATTTATTGCTTGTTTGGTACAGAATGTCATTTGTCTGCTGCTTTGGGGGTAGGGATCCAAGTTCCATTTCTGTGTTGCCACAATCAAAAAAATGTTTTTACTGAGGTTTGCTTTGCTATTGTTAGTCTTTGTTTTGGATCAAACATTGGTTTGAGTGGTGACAGTGGTATGTTACAACAGCATAATCATTTTTTATATTTGAATAACTGAAGTTTTTTTTGTTTCTGCAGTGGGTAATATCTGTTATATCTGCTCGCAGACCACAGTTCACCCTTAAAACATTAATTATGTTTTCTACATTAGAGAAATTGGATGATCTGGGGAAGAGTGAGAATGTTAAGGGCCAACATGAATTGTGTCTAACATCTGTAGATCTGTCTGGCCAGAATATTCCTTCATCAGAATATACTGCTTTGAACAGAACTCCAAAACTTCAATAATATGTAGAGCAAAGAATTGTTTATTTAATGTCACAATGATTAAAGTGTTGCAAATACGGAAAACCAAGCCTCTCCACGATAATTAATCTCAATTATCGTGGAGAGGACTTTGTGACTTTTTGATTACCTTGACACACAATGATTAAAGTGCTACTTGTGTGTGTGCGTGTGTGTGTGTGTGTTCCCGTTTAAGAGCTATTTATCTTCTGTCTGTCTGTTGTTGTCCTCTGCAAGAAGACTTAAATATACCTGGAGATTCAATAAATTCTGTGTAGGCTTAGTACGAGGCCTACATGGAGTTTAAGTGTTGGTGTGGTGAACAGCAGCACTAATTGCATATGAATGCCATTACTATGTTTAAACTTAAACAAAGGCAGTTTCCTGGCCAACAACAGTGTTACTGGCAAGGAAACTGGGTAAAGCAACAAGAGCATGTGCAGACATGTATACATGTTTACCTATGGGCAAACTAAGTTTGTGGGATTTTGCGGAAAGCCATAATGACTACCAGGGTTTTCAATAAAACAATACATATAGTTCCAAAACATTACATGAAAGTGTATATCATGCAGAGCAGTGTGGAAATCTGTGTCAGGCACACTGAAATTAAGTTGTGTAAATGATCAGTAAGGGTATATAGACTGCTGTATAAACAAATAGTCAGAGGAAATGTGCATATTGAAAAGGGACAAACAGATGAATTGTAGGAATGAAAACAAAGGAAGAGGACAAATAAAACATGATAATGTAAAGCAGATGAGGGCATGTCAATAAAAAACAGTTGTAGCATGAACAGTAATCACATAGTGACATGATGCAGTACAGACTGTACATGTATTGTAAATTATGTTACTTTCACACATGGTGTCATATCACTGGAGTGGATAGTTTGTGATATAAGCATCCTGACATGAAAAATTGACAGGACATATATCAGGGATGGTATATAAAATAGGGATTATGTGCATATTGTAAAAGTGTACAAAATGAGTTGCCTGAATATTAATGTATTGTCAGCATAGGTCTCAACCAAGTGGAGCACATAGTAACAGGCCCATGCACAAAAGCAGACGGAAGCATGCATAATTGGAGATCCCATGTCTTCCACATACCATATGTGACTGATCATAGATGGTTCTGCAAGAACCCACTTGTACAACCGTTATGATTTGTTAGCAATCTTGGAGGGGAATCATGCACAGCTCTTTCAAAATTAACATATGTTGGAGGCATTTTGAGGGACACTGTTGCATCTGTATTAGAAATAATGAGCAATCTTGGCTAATTGACAGGTGTGCATACCACTTGGTCTACTCATAGGGATGTGTTGTCCAGAATACAAATATCTTCTGTATTTGTGTTCGTAATGGAACTAATACCTCCAGGAGTTTCCTTCATCTACCATATCCCCATGGCTGTGGCATCAATCCTTTGTGTGTGTGTTGATACGGTATGCATTATACCAATACCACACTTGGATTCAATGATCGTGTACAATTTGCAGTCCTCCACAAAACTGGTTGTAGAATGGATGTGTAAGTCAGTTTTGATGTCTGACACTTAAATAATGGACTGGAAAGGGCCTACCATAGAGCCTTGAGGAACAAATCTGGTCACTGGACTCTAGATAGAGGTGACTTCACACACTTCAACATATTTCTCTGTCATATATGTGTTGCAGTTTTCTACCCACTTGGTGACGTAGGTATTTATGGCTACTTGTGACAGTTTCTCTGTAATACCTGACTGCTGATTCGTGTCAATTGCCTTCGCCAGGTCAAGTTACACAAGATGATAGTGTTGTCATCATGCATGCCTTTTGTAACCCTCATGAAGACAGCAAACAGATGTAACAGACATGATGTAGCCTGAACAAATCAAATGTGTGTTTAGTACATGGTCAGGATATTACCTGTGTCCTTTAAGAGAAGGTCCATGATGACTCCTTGTCTTACCTTACAGATGAGGACAGTCAGAATAACTCCATGCATCAGGTGATGGTCCCCCGAGTCAGAAGGATTCATGTTGCTAAACAACCTTTTCTAGGAACAGGAATCATATAAAAGGGCGTTTAGCAACATGCATCCTTCTAACTCAGGGGACGCATGTTGCTAAACGCTCTTTTATAGGAACATAGGTTATCTCAAGGTTGTGTTGTTGTTGCATGGGTCCAACTGCATGTGGTAGTTCAGGTTTTAAGTCATGCTATAGGCAATCTGTGATGTCAGGGGCCCACTGCTTCTGTGTTGTTAGCTGCAGAGAGCCCACAGATGTGCTGCCCTGCTGAGGATAATAACTGAGTAATATTTACATGTATACTTTGGTTGACAGCCAGTGGCAACAAGGTGGTGACACCTGAGACAAACTGTCAACTAGCAGATTGTCTGTGTCTTCTGGAGGTATGTGTGCTTACAACCACACACAGATCTTACACTTAGATGTTCATCGTGCTATGCTGCTGCAGTCATCAAAATTGGGTTATCCTGCCGTCAGGCGGTCCTGTAGTTGGCCTGAATTCCAAAGCCTTGGTCTGGCATCGGTTGTTGTCGCTTCTTCCCTGACGTCAGTGTGGCAGGGGTATCTTACACTTAGTTTTGTATTCCACTTAACCTTTCATATGTATTGGAATAAATTATTTGTGACAAGACCTACATACAGCCTTGATCATCCATCACATTCCACACACTATTGCTATGCACACATATGTACAACTGTACCAATGTCACATATCTACATCAATTGCACAACGTAGGCCTATATGTGTTTCATGGGTAAGCTGTGTTTGAATGGCCTGATGTAATACCAGGACAAATGAGAGAGCAGCTGTTTGTGGCTCATGCAGAACATTTCCTTACACAATTGCTAATAATCACACAATGGTGCTGTGGTGTGTATTAGGTTAATGGCCCTGGAGCCTTTACAAGCCTAACCCATAGGATTACTCTGGCATCATGCCACCTGACCTTAGTTCCCACTGCCTCTGTTGAGTAGATCCACTGGAGTGATCCCTGGGGTGAATT
Organism: Protopterus annectens; assembly: GCF_019279795.1. Classification (NCBI taxonomy): domain Eukaryota; kingdom Metazoa; phylum Chordata; order Ceratodontiformes; family Protopteridae; genus Protopterus; species Protopterus annectens. Next base: position 1,255,332,901 of record NC_056729.1, read on the forward strand.
TTCTATTTCCCATCCACTCATCAAGATTTCTCTTGAAGAGGGCCAGTGAGGTGCTCTGTTTGACATGTATGGGAAGTCTATTCTATAGCATGGGTAGTCTCTGGCTTATGAACCTGTCCCTCCAGCACATTCTGTTGATTGTGGTAATGAGGTTGCGGTCTCTGGAGCATGTTGTGTGGTGTATTGGGATTTCTTTAGATGTAGCATTTCTAACAGAGCTGGGTCAGACATGGCTTTGTAAGTCAAGCAGAGATCACCTCTAAGTAGGCAATATGAGACAGAGAATAGTTGGAGTTTTTTGACACTGTCCATATAGGACACATGTTTAATGCCTAGGATCCTCTTCTTGAGGTACTTTTGCGGCCTCTCCAGTTGTTGCAGGTGTCTAATGAGGTACATCCCAATGTGGCATTGTACTCAATGACTGGCATAAGAGGGAAGAGTAGAGGGAGACAATGACCTCTTTTTTTCCTGGATGCAAAACCCTTAGTAATGAGATGTGCCACATAGAAGGACTTTCTGACCACAGTGGAAATGTGGTGGTCAAAAGAGAGGTTGCTGTCAACCTGTGTTCCCAGATCTCTTATAACACCTTCTGTGTGCAGTGGACTACCATCGATGTGGTAATTCATGGGAACTGAGTTTTTCCCAAAGGGGATGATGACACATTTTTTGGCATTGAGCTTAAGGGCATGGTTCTGACACCAGTCGTTGGTCTCAGTGAGGCCTTTCTGTAGGATGTCAACATCACTTGGGGAGTTATTAATAGCTCACAACTTACAATTGTCTGTGAACTTTGTCGGCCAGAGTCCCTTCTTGTTGGCCTGGGCTTCAGAGAAGTAGATACCAAACAGGAAAGGACCCAGGACTGAACCCAGTGGGATTCCACTCATGACTGGAGTCAGCTACTTTCACACTGTGGATTCTATCTGTGAGCCAGTTTGCAACCCACCTAGTCATATAGGGGTTGATGTCTAACTTAATGATTTTTTCTATGATTCCTGAGTGGGGAATGGGATCAAAGGCCTTGGCCAGATAAAGGTAGGCTGTATGAACCACCTTGCCATTATCTAAAGCTCTGTTGACTGACTCAAAGAAGTCAACCAAGTTGAGCAGGCATGATCTACCATTCTTAAAACTAAACTGTGTGGGATCCAGAGTTTGGAGATTTCCTATATCCTTGTTTATTAAGTCCATGATGATGCATTCCATAGCTTTGCATATCAGACTCATCAGGCTAATGGGGTGATAGTTCCCAGGGTCTGTGGTTACTCCTCCTTTGTGGAGAAGGATGACTATAACAGTGTGCTATTTGGTAGGGTCAAAGCTTGAGGTGTGGCTGTGATTGAACAGGGCACACAGTTGAGGAGCCAGTTCACTCTGTAGTTCATGGAGAACACAGTCAGGGATATTGGCAGGTCCCATAGAGGCTGTATTCTTGGCCTTGGATAGTACTGTTTTAACCTATGCAGCAGTAATACTGGGTGACTGGCAATGTACTGGGATTGTTTTTGGTCCTTTGGAGTGGAGGGGTAAAGTTGGCACTGAATCTGTCGGCCAGTATATTGGCAATAGCTGTTGGCTTGGTATAATAAGTACCATTGTGTAGTAACTCAGAGTAAATCTGGGTATTGCAGTGGAGATTCTTTACATAACTATAGAAGGTCTTGTGGTTGTTTTTGATATCTGCTGCATTTCTGTTTTCATAGCTAGCTTTAGAGGATTTGATGATGGATCTCAACTTTTTGTTCAGGCTGATAAGGGAGTTTTTCCAGTCTTGGGAGTTCACCTTATTTTGCAACAGTTTCCTCCTTCTGTTGTAGAGTTTATTTATGGCAGGGGACCACCAGATTGGTTTCCTTTTTTTGGAGGAGAGCGTCTTGGTTCTATAGGGCATGGCAAGATCCATGCATTTGTGTACGTTTTCGTACAGTGCAGTAGTGTATGATTTGGCGGTCATGCAACTATTCTGAATTTGCATGGGTGCCATGAAGTTAGCCACCTCTGTTTTTAGGAGCCCAAAGTTAGCTTTGGAGACATTTTTCATGGTGGTTACCTTTGCAAGGGGGTGGGTGGGAGGGATGTGGATTTCCAAGGTGATTAGTTTTAGGTTGGACCTAACCAGGGAGGAGTTGACTATTGGTGTAGAGTAACAGTTGCCTATGTTAGTAATGACCAGGTCAAGGATATTGCTACCTCTAGTGGGGGTAAGAACGAGCTGGTCCAGGGCATTGGAGTTAATGAATTCCAGGAAACACTGGGTAAGTGTATTGGTACATGAGTAGTTTTCCCAGTTAATGGAGGGGAAGTTGAAGTTGCCCAGTATGAGAGTGTTAGGTTGAACCCTAATATTTTCCAGGGTGCTTAGAAATGTGGAGTGTGAGTCTTGGGACATGGTTGGGGACCTATACCAGGCTATTACCTGAATCATTGTCTTACCCAATGTTAGCTGCACCTGAAGTATCTCTGATGCATCATGTTGGGTTACCAGTCTGGAGGTGTGTGCTTCCTTCATGAATATGAAAACACCACTGCGTTTGGAACTTTGAACCAAGTTCTGGGGCCGAAAGGTGTGGAATGAGTTATAGCCTGGTACTGCAGGGGTGCTTTCTGCTGCCTTTAACCAGGTCTCTGTTACAGCACAAAGTCGATGTTCTCCATTTTAAGGAGTGCTTTGAGTGAGTGTATTTTGAGATTTAGACCTCTAGCATTGAGCAGCATGACCCTCTGAGTGCATTTGTTTGTAGCTGTTACGATGGTAATTTGGTCTTTGGAACACCATCTAAAAAGGCACTATAGGGGTGGCAAGAGCCTTGGCCAATATCCAAAAGCCCAGTTGTAACAGATGCAGGCCTTCTCTGGCAAAGAATCGAGGTCTGTCAATTATATGATCCTAGGAAGACAAATACTGGATCCCCTTAGAATGACACCAGAAACATAACCAATTGTTGAAATCAATAATTTTCTTCTTGTACTGTGGTATCATTCTGGGTGATGGTAGGATGCTGCTCAGGGCTAGGGTCATACCCGCCTGGGCTACATAATCCGAGCACTCTTCTATGTCTTGTTCATGTAGTCCAGTGAGGTACATCTCAGCTCATTCACACTCACATGTATGAGGGACCTGAGTGCATGCATTATGTGGTCGATCCTGGCACCTGACAGGCAGCTGACTGTTACTTTCTCCTTATTCAACCCAGTGAGTGGAACTTCACTGTGCCTCACTATTGAGTCACCTATGACTAGTGCGTTGAGTATGCTGTTTTGCCTTAGGGGCTTTGGTTGAGTGGCACACTGTTTAGGAGAGTTATGTGTCCAGTGATTAGTGTTGTGTTCTGGTGGTCAAGTGCATTTCAGCCTTGGAGGTCTATGCTGTTTGGGTACATTTTTATTGAGAGCCTCCACAAAGGTAGGTGTGTGATTTGTGTTTTTATGTGAAGGCAGTGCTGGTGTGTTCTGGAGGGATATGTGTTCCATGTGGTGTGGTGCAAGTGTGGATCTTGTCCTCTTGACCAGCTATTCTGGTCTTGGCTGGAGAGTGCGTGGCTTCCAATTTGGATATATAAGTGCATCTCTCACAAGTCTGAGTGTTGGAAGGTAAGAGGAGAATGTTGTCAGTGTACATGAGGCAGGTGTTACATTGCCTCAGGATGCCCAAGTTCACCAGCTTAATAGCAGAAAGCACAGGAAACTGTCCTTTAGACATGCCTGGAGGGGTGGTCATTAATACTAAGTACTGGAGCTGTTTCCTTGTGGAACATTTAGTGCTGGTAGCACTTTTGTGTGCTACAATAATTGCTACAAGACATCTGGTAAAGTGCTAGACTAATAAGCTAGTAAAAGTGTAGGAGAGGGCTAGCAGATCTAAGGGAAAAATTGAAAAGCAGACTTTGTTACCACTCAGAAGCTTACCAACAGTCCTGGATACAGCAAATCTGTATCTGGACTAGACTAGTTTCGGAAAAGGTGGGAAACAAGCACAAACACAGGCTTTTAAACCAGAAAGTTGAAAGAGATGGAAAAACTGTCCAAGCGGCCAAGAAACTACAATGTCTGGGCCAGAAACCACTTTTGTGGTAAATAGGCTACCTAGTGCTTACCACTCCCACTGATAAGCTTGAAGGCTTTCCTCAAACAGAGAAAGGCTTGGGGGGTGCAGAAACAGTCCAGGATACTGCAAATCTATATCTGGACTAGACTAGTTACAGGAAAGGCAGGAAACAAGCTTAGAATTTTTTTTTACAATGAATTACACAAGGTTACAATTGCATTAAAACATGTGATTCATTGGTTGTGTATATCACAGACAGCATAACAACCATGTGTATGAGATAAGACTTATGTGACCATGTAATCAATATGAATTTATATTTATGTCAATCACATAACATTTAATGATAGTATGTAGATACATGCACACCTGTGCCATACTGCAAGTGCCACTGTGATGGCGGAATGTGACCTATGTAGAAGTTTGATTTGCTCCACTACAAAAAACACATCATAATACTCCAGCAATATACATAGCAAAGTATCATACCATGTCAACAGTTTTCAGTAAGCATATTACTTCAGCTGTTATAAAAGGAGCATGTACTGCAATGTCATCAATGGCCATAAATACATTAGCTTACATCATAGTTTGCAAGATTCTTTTGTAGCCATACTTTACATCCACACCTCAATATAGCACATGTCAATGGCATGTCAAGTGCTCATAGGGTCAGAGACATTATTAGGCTCAAGGCCAACATCACATGAAATCCTAGCCATTATTATACCATGTAAAAAAATCCCTACTGTCTTTATTATGGACAATAGTAAGCCTAGTGTGTGTTTGTAAATAGCTCTTTGATTGCATTGCATCCTGCCACTGTCCATATGGGACAGGTGCACCACACCATGACAGAATTAACAATCACACATGCAGTGGTCTTAAGATAGCTTGCAGAGGCTCATGGAAGGACTCTGCTTCAAGATGTCCACACACATATTTGACATAAGGACATCCTCCACTCCTCTGCAGGAAAGGTGTCATGTGGCCAGTGGAAAAAGGAGGATTGTGGATGCATGGGGACATGTGATAGGCTTTCCAAGTGGTAGTGCAATGAAGAATGATGCCAAAGATCATACAATGCCCATAATCTATCACCACGCACACACACACACACACACACACACACACACACACACACACACACACACACACACACACACACACACACACACACACACACATAAACACACACACCAGTAGATTGGCCCTTATTTGAACATTACACCTGTGTATGTATATAATATGAATGTCATGCAATGTCACAGTAGCAGCACCAGAAATGTATAACAGTAACACTGTCATGTTGCCCTTTATGGAGTATGATAGCATCATTGTATGCTGGGGAGAATATGTTGGGAGGAGTGTAGGACATGGATGTGGAGTCACATCCGTGTGTAAAATTGTCTCAAAAGTCATAGGTGCATGTACAGACATCCAAGTCACCTGCTGTCAGATTAAAATCCCTATATGTGTAGGAAAACTATTTTGCAAACATAGTAGTTAACATTGCCACAGCACAGGTTTTTCTTGAAAACTGTCAGAATTCCTGTTATACAGGATGACATCATCATTGTATGCTACAATGAGATGTTCAGAGTAGCAATTGATATAGCTGTGGACTCACATACCATTCTAACATTGTCACCATAATGATTGTTGACTAGACGCACAGCTGACTGAAGTGAGAATAGAATCATTACCTACCTGTTTACACAGCACAATACTTAACACAAGCACCACTGCACAAGTCTAGGTTTTATAGTATTTGACAACACGTTATCACTAATGACATCAGCGATATCTGCTGAGAAGAAGATGGTAATAGCACTGTCTGACATGCTGGTGTAAAATGCTCTCCCAAATGTCAACAAAGTGAACAGACATATCAATTGACCACAGTGAGAATAGAACCCTACCTATTTATTGCTACAGCACAGTTCTTAATGAAAGTGCCATGGCAGAAGTCTGGCTTTTATACTGTCCAACAACACTTTATAGCTGATGATCTTGGTATTCTATGGGATAGTATTGATGACCGACGGATGCACAGTTATGCTCCTCTGATTAGACAGAGACACACACACACACCAGTTGACTGTAGTGAGATAAGAACTCCTACCTAAGTGCACAGACAAAAGAACTCAGTGCTTAATGCAAGAACTACAGCACAAGTCTGACTGTTGCAATGCTGCAGGACAATTTATAGTGGATGACATCAGAAATGGATGCTTGAAAGTAGATGTAGAGAGGGCTGAATGAAATGGATGTGTAGGCATGTACAACTGTCAAAATATTTGTACTCCATGGGACTGTACTAATGACTGAAAATCCGTAGTTATGCTCTTTTGACAGATGCACACACACCCACACACACACACCCACCCACACACACACACACACACACACACACACACACACACACACACACACACACACACACACACACACACCAGTTGACTGTAGTGAGATTAGAACACTAACCTAAGGTACACCAACTAGAGAATTCAGTATTAATGCAAGCACCATGGCACAAGTCTGACTTTTGCAATGATGCAGGACAATTTATAGTGGATGACATCAGCAATGGATGTTTGACAGACGATGTTGGGAGGCCAGTCTGAAATGGATGGCTAGCCATGTACAACTGTCAAGATATAAAAGACCTGCATGTTACCATATTGATGAGAGTGCAAATTGTAGCATTTCCTGTTGTGTTTCCAATGTGCAGGTATACCTTATAAAGACAGCTTTGCAATCCATATGCAAACAGCTGTTCACATTACAAGTACTGGAAAATCTGAATGTACATTGTCAGTATAAAGATGTACATGGCATATAGGACAGCATTTGTTTATTTCTGTAGTGTAGCTGATGAATTTTGGAACAAGTACTGAGAGACCAAGTTTTAAGTGCATGGGTGCTGGTAACACATGGCTATAGTGTAAATATGCATTATTTCCTCAAAAGGTGCCTTCCCTTTGTTTGTGTTTTACATGTACTTTCATGGGATGAAGACTAACTGGGCAGTAAACATAAGTAATACATGCTAATGTGCACTTAACATAGCACACCACCAAGAAGCTGGTTTGAGTGATCCATGGCAAATTGTTTTTGTTTGCAAGATACGCATTTATACCAGTTTTCCCATTTGTGCAGACTTAAGCAGCAAGCAAATGCAATCTTCTGCTTCACTGATAAAATTGTGCCTAGTATTAAGTGTAAGAAACACACATGCAGCCTAAATGACTGTGTGGCAGCAAGTGCAAAATAAGTGCAGTGACAGATTTCTTTTTTGGGGTTTAATGATACAGAATTCAAATCCAGGTGTATCTAATAATTTTAAATATGTATTTATAATACAATGACATAATTCTCTATTCCATCTTCACTATGTGTTCACTTAGCACAGTGTGTTTAAGCAACATTACACAAAGGCAACCACACCATTGGGGAGCCATTCGCTGTTGCTCAGCATTGTTGTGCAATGCCAAACTCCACCCAAACACACAAAACAAAAAGTGTGGGGCTACAATGTTTTTTTTTTTCACTTATGTGTGTGGTATGTGATTCTATTTTTTGACAAGGTTAAAGGTGTTAAAATGGGGTAGATAGGAAAGTGGTGAAATGAGGCCAAGCAGGGAGAAGTGCAAAGGGAAACTAACATAGGAATGTGCAAATGAAAGGTAGGAAAGAACCATAACTACCCATTTCTTCAACAGTGTAAAATGAAAATATGTACATACTATTAGCTGAATTTGGAATGTCACCTCAACAAATAAGGGTGACAACAACGAAAGCATGTTGTATAGCCAATTTGGACTGAATCAAGTGTGAAGAAGATATGAGTGTGAAGTGGAGAGCTATCTATTGGACATTTTTTTGTGGGACAGATGCTCATTTTTTTTTACTTCAGTAAGTAAGGGATGTAGGTATTTATGAGTCAAGTAAGTAGGATAGGTGAAGAAGCAGATGCAAACAAACAGGACAAACAAGACAAGACACAGGGAAGGTGAGATACATGTAAAAAACAAAGCACTTCTTCACAACGTAAGCAATTTATTAGCGAACAAAGCATTAAGTCCTTCCTCAGTGTTTCAAATAAAGTAACAAACAAACTCCATTAAGTATTAAAGTATGTATAAATCACATGACACAGCCAACCTGTTAGAGCAACAAACCAATTAAAATACAGTTATTAAAAGCATTCAGTAAAAAACACTTTAAAAAGATATATACAAAAAATATGTACATAGTGCAAATACACATTATACAAACACATAAACAAAAATGTTTTTCTTTCTTTCTATATATCCTTTAGCCCACTACATTCTGTTTTAACTTTAAAATAGGTTTTAATGTCACTTGCTTATTAAGGCCAGGATATGAATTAGCCCCTAAATGAACGATCCACTCATATTCTTTAACATCCAGTTTAGTAATAATATCACCATGCCTCATATGAGATCTTAGGGATTCTATAACCCTAAAAGTAAACTCATGTGATTCACCCCATTCCAGTACATGCTTAGCTAGAGAGTTAGATTCAGTAGCCATACATCTATCGGATCTGTGTTCTATCATCCTGTCACGTAATTTTCTTGCAGATTTCCCTACATAGAAACCTAAACATTGAGTACAGGTAGCTAGATAAATCACAAAGATGGAGTTGTAAGTAGCCATACACATAAACAAAAACTTTTTCCTAGTGACAAGGTGTACAAACTCATTAGAGCTACATATATTAGGGCAACATCAACAATTATAGCATGGTCTAGTACCTTTTGTGCTATAAATAATAATCTTTTCTATTTAAAGAAAAATCTTTATAGCATAAATGCTGTTTAGGGTTCTCACAATTTCTATATGGAAACAACAGTCTATCAGGAAGCCATTTTTCATGACCTGGAATGGCTTTCAGGATATGCCAATTCTCCTTAATAATCTTCTCAATAGACGGAGTAGCCCTACTGTATGTCATTAATTATCTTAAGGGTTGTACATTCCCTTCCTGCTGTATTACGGCATCTTCCCCATCTTTAAATAGATAGGGCTTAGCCCGTCCATCCCTCATATCCAAGATACTATTCCTGATGGTATTTAATTCATGACAGTCATAGCCCCTTGATAGAAAGTTCTGAGTCATATTATCCATTTCATTACAACAAGCAGTTATATCAGTATTGAGTCTACTAGCCCTCATATACTGACCCTTCGAGATGCCCTTTAACACATGCTTAACATGCATACTTCATCTATGGAGAAACTTATTAACATGAGTTTCCTTTTAAATATAGAAGTATGCAATGTTCCATCCTTCAAAGAGACAGTAACATCCAAAAAAATTGTACTTTCATATGATTTATTCATCTCAAACTTTAAGAAGGAAGTAGATTCATTCAGGTATGCAAAGAATTCTCCTAGCTCTATATCAGTCCCTCCCCAAATCAGAAAGATGTCATCCACAAAATGCTGAAAGAAAAGTACTTTTGAACCAAAAGTACCATGCTGACATATAGCAAAGGATTCCCATTTTCCCAGTGTTAAATTGGCATAAGTACTAGCCACTGCAGTAACCATTGCTACACCCGATAACTGGTGATACATCTGCTTGTTAACAAAAAAACATTATTCTCTAACACCAATTCAAGGAGTTCACAAATAGTCTCAACCTTTCCTGTTGTATATTGACAATGCTCAGTCAAAAGCTTTCTAATTTGTTCTATACCATAAGCATTTGGGATGATGGTAAAAAGTGACGATGTCTAGTGTTACAAAAATAAAATCAGTAATATCATTAACATTCCATCATTCTTGTAGTTGCATCAAACATTCTCCTGTATCCTTAATAAAACTAGGAATAAATCCTAAGCATGATTTTAACACATATTGTAAATAAACGGACAAAGGTTCGGTTATCCACCCCCCGTCCGGAAATGATTGGTCTCACTGGTGGATTACTAAGTGATTTGTGAACCTTAGGCAAACCATACACGACTGGTATAGCGGGACAAGGGACAGAAAAAAAGTTAAAAGTAGTCAAATCTATATCGTTCATAAATTGCAGATCATAAATGCACATATTTACCTTACTAACAATCATGTTCACATCTTGTTCAGAAATAAGTTTAAACACTGAAGTGTCAGAAATCAACTCATTCATTCCCTCAGTATAATTACTAACATTCATAATAACAATATTTCCTCCCTTGTCCACTTCCTTAATTACAATATCGTTTTCCTGTAAAGTTAACAACGCATTAAATTCAGTTTGTGTCAAATTATATGATTTAACAAAAGAATTAGAATTATATAACTCTCTTATTTTTTGTTCACACACATTATTAATGACAGTAATAGCCGGATCATTTAATGGTATGAACGTACTGCTTCTCCTACAAATGTCAGATGCATAAGCATTCACATCTTTGAATATACTTTTTAAACAAACATTGCATGAAAAAACCTTAACTCAGTAATAGCATTTTCTACATTATCAATGCCTGCTGGTATAAACTTGATCCCTCAAGATAATAATGCCATATTAGCATCAGTCAATATATAGTCAGATAAGTTTATAACATTAGATGTTTGTCCATTCATTTGAGTACTCACAGTGCTACTGCCAATGAGAGCACAACTTACAACTGTTTGTTGGTTTTACTGCGCGTTGTTGGGCCATTTCTGGAGCATCCCCACGACTGAGATCAATGTCGGCTGACAATTTCTTTTTGTAGTTGAACCTTTTCTGGTAGGTTCGTCAGTGTACATAAGTTCTTGTCTAAAAAACTAGTACATGCTCTAATTTCATGTTGATTCTCTGAGCAACTTGCTTCTGCCAACGCCGTTCCCATCATTGGAGTAACTTGTTTCCTTACTGCCTCACTCTGATGCTTCACCTCCGCTTGCTTCTCATTGGTTGAGGATAGCAAAGAATCTGAGCCTTGTCATGGTTGGTTAGCAGCCATCTTGTCAGCCCATGTTGTTGTTGTTGTTGTAGTGTCTTTCGGCTTTTCCCGGTTAGGGGTCGCCACAGTGGAACTCTGGTCCACTAATTATTGGCAGTTGATTTTTACGTGCTGAGTTGCCAGCCCTAATGCACAACCTTCAATGAAGGTATGCCCATTCACGCATGTCTCCATGCAGAACACACTATAGCTGAGAATGGAACCGGACAGCATCTTACTGTGAGGCAACAATGCTACCGCAGCACCACCACCACAGACCATCTTGTCAGCCAATAAGGAACCCAAATCTTCTGAGTTACTCAGTTCATTCACCAAGGGCTGAAACCTATCCAGGTCATACATTGAGCCTTTTTTAAAATATTTTACATTTAATTTTTTATTGACAGGTTGCTTAGGCCAAAAAAAATATGGCCATTGCTGAAATCATCAATATCCCTCTGAATCTTACATCTTTTGGTCACATGTAATTGACCATCAAGAACAGAAATACACGCTAACATATCATTATACATAGAGAGACAGTTATTAAAACAAGCAGAATTCGATACTTCTTTTTCCAATGCTTCAATTTCTGAACACAGTTGCTTCTTCTTATCAATGAAAAAGTCATTCAGCAATGACATATAGTTCAAACTTAATTTTATATTTAGTTCCTGCCAGCTTTTTAATAAATCTGGATAGGTGTTATCATATGAGGGCATATTTAGGACCCATAGTCCTCGTGGAACTGTGCACAACTCCAGATAGGCAAGGAAACTAACTTGTTGCCATTGCAGTTTCTTGTAGGTTTTAACTTTTCACTCCAGGGGCTGGATTTTGAGGGGAAACTCATCCCTCTGAGAAACCACACCCATGGCACTCACACCTGCATTCACAGAAGATCCAGAAAACTTCAATAAAGGATTATCACATTGCAAAATAGAATGCAGAGACCTACCCATGGAGCTGTTAGTTGAAATAACAGGCTGCATCATCTTAAGTCCATTAATTAGTTTCAAAGCTTACATACGCCTATTCACCAAAAACAAGTAAAGTCCACAAAAAAAAAGATGTTTAGGCTGATGAAGTGAAGGAATATGCCAAAAACCAAGAGAAAAGTAAAAAACAAAGCACTTCTTCACAACGTAAGCAATTTATTAGCGAACAAAGCTTTCAGAGATCAAGGCCTTCCTCAATGTTTCAAATAAAGTAACAAACTCCATTAAGTATTAAAATATGTATAAATCACATGACACAGCCAACCTATTAGAGTTTGTTCTTCTTTCGGCTTTTCCTGGTTAGGGGTCTCCACAACAGAACTCCGGTCCGCTAATGATTGGCAGTAGATTTTTAAGGTGCTGAGGTGCCAGCCCGACACCCAACCTTCAACGAAGGCATGCCCATTCATGTATGTCTTTTGAATGCCATTCGACCGCGGGGAGGACATGCAGACTCCACAATTTAGGTGCTCCAGCTGAGAATCAAATGAGAGAATCTCTTGCTGTGAAGTGACAATGCTACTGCTGCATCACCGCAGCTTCCGAGTAACAAACCAATTAAAACAAATTCATTAAAAGCATTCAGTAAAAAACACTTTAAAAAGATATTTACAAAAAAATGTATATAGTGAAAATACACATTATACAAACACCAAAAGAAGACTTTTTTGTTCTTTCTATATATCTTTTAGCCCACTACATTCTCTTTTAACTTTAAAATAGGTTTTAAAGTCACTTGCTTATTAAGGCCAGGATATGAATCAGCCCTTAAATGAATGATCCACTCATATTCTTTAATATCCAGTCTAGTAATAATATCACCACACCTCATATGAGGTCTTAGAGATTCTATAACCCTAAAAGTAAACTCGTGATTCACCCCATTCCTGTACATGTTTAGCTAGAGGAATAGATCCAGTAGCCCTACGTATATCAGGTCTTAAGGTTCTCACAATTTCTATATGTAAGCAACTGTCTATCATGAGTTTGTTACATTATTTGAAACAATGAGGAAGGACATGATGTCTGAAAGCTTTGTTTGCTAATAAATTGCTTATGTTGCGAAGAAGTGCTTTGTGTTTTACTTTTCTCTTTTTTGGTGTACTCCTTCACTTCATCAGCCTAAACATCTTTATTTTGTAGACTTTACTTGTTTTTGGTGAATATTCATACGTAATTACTGGACATAAGATGTCACAGACTGTTATTTCAACTAATAGCTCCATGGGTAGGTCTCTCCATTTTATTTTGCAACATGATAATCCTTTATTGAAGTGTTCTGGATCTACTGTGAATGCAGGTGTGAGTGCCACGGGTGTGGTTTCTCAGAGGGATGAGTTTCCCCTCAAACTCTAGTCCCTGGAACAAAAAGTTAAAACCTACAAGAAACTGCAATGACAACAATTTAGTTTCCTTGCCTATCTGGAGTTTGGCATAGTTCCACGAGGACTTTGTTGTTGTCTTTTGGCTTTTCCCGGTTAGGGGTCGCCACAGCGGAACTCCAGTCCGGTAATGATTGGCAGTAGATTTTGGTGAACGCAGAGGTGCCAGGTTGACGTTCAACTTTCAACGAAGGCACGCCCATTTACGCATGTCTTTCGAATACCCACCCAACCGTGGGGAGGACATGCAGACTCCACACAGAAGGCACTCCCCACACTCCAGCCAAGAATTGAACGGGAGAACCTCTTGCTGTGAGGCAACAACGTTACTGCTGCACCACCATGGATCATAGTTCCACGAGGACTATGGGTCCTAAATATGCCCTCATATGGTAATACCTATCCGGATTTATTAAAAAGCTGTCAGGAACTAAATATAAAATTAAGTTTGAACTATATGTCATTGATGAATGACTTTTTCATCGATAAGGAGAAGCAACTCTGTTCAGAAATTGAAGCATTGGAAAAAGAAGTATCAAATTCTGCTTGTTTTAATGACTTGTCTCTCTATGTATAATGATATGTCAGTATGTATTTCTGCTCTTGATGGTCAATTATAGGCAACCAAAAGATGTAAGATTCAGAGAGATATTGATGATTTCAGCAATGGCCATATTTTTTCTTGGCCTAAGCAACCTGTCAATAAAAAATGAAATGTAAAATCTTTTAAAAAAGGCTCAATATATGAACTGGATAGGTTTCAGCCTTTGGTGAATGAACTGAGTAATTTGGAAGATTTGGGTTCCTTATTGGCTGATGAGATGGCTGTTAACCAACCACGACAAGGCTCGGATTCTTTGCTCTCATCAACCAATGAAAAGCAAGTGGAGGTGAAGCATCAGAGTGAGACAGTCAGGAAACAAGTTACTCCAACAAGGGGAACGGCGTCAGCAGAAGCACGTTGCTCAGAGAATCAACATGAAATTAGAGCATGTACTAGTTTTTTAGACAAGAACTTATGTACACTGATGAACCTACCAGAAAAGGTTCAACTACAAAAATAAATTGTCAGCCGTCATCGATCTCAGTTGCAGGGATGCTCCAGGAACAGCCCAACAACACGGAGCAAAACCAACAAACAGTTGTAAGTTTTGCTGACATTGGCAGTAGCACTGTGAGTACTCAAATGAATGGACAAACATCTAATGCTATAAACTTATTTGACTATATATTGACTGATGCTGATATGGCATTATTATCACAAGTGATCAAGTTTATACGAGCAGTCATTGATAATGTAGTAACTGCTATTACTGAGTTAAAGGTTTTTTCATGCAATATTTGTTTAAAAAGTATATTCAAAGATGTGAATGCTTATGCATCTGACATTTGTAGGAGAAGCAGTATGTTCATACCATTAAGTGATCCGGTTATTACTGTCATTAATAATGTGTGTGAACAAAAATTACAAGAGTTATATTAGTCTAATTATTTTGTTAAATCATATACTTTGACACAAACTGGATTTAATGCATTGTGAACTTTACAGGAAAACAAAGATATTGTAATTAAGGAAGCGGACAAGGGAGGAAATATTGTTATTATGAATGTTAGTAATTATACTGAGGGAATGAATGAGTTGATTTCTGACACTTCAGTGTTTAAACGTATTTCTGAACAAGATGTGAACATGATTATTAGTAAGGTAAATATGTGCATTTATGATCTTCAATTGATGAACGATATAGACTTGACTACTTTTAACTTTTTTCCTGTCCCTTGTCCACTAAACTAGTCTTGTATGGTTTGCCTATGGTGCACAAATCACTTAGTAATCCACCAATGAGACCAATCGTGTTTGGTCAGGGGTGGATAACTTAACCTCTGTCCATTTTTTTACAAAATGTGTTAAAATCATACTTAGGATTTATTCCTAGTTTTATTAAGGATACAGGAGATTTTTTGATGCAACTATGAGAATGGTGGAATGTTAATGATTTTATTTTTGTAACACTAGACATCAAGTCACTTTTTACCATCATCCCAAACACTTATGGTATAGAACAAATTAGAGAGCTTTTGACTGAGCCTGGTCAATATACAGCAAGAAAGGTTGAGACTATTTGTGAACTCCTTGAATTGGTGTTAGAGAATAATGTTTTTATTTTTAACAAGCAGATGTATCACCAGTTATCAGGTGAAGCAATGGGTACTGCAGTGGCTAATACTTATGCCAATTTAACACTGGAAAAATGTGAATGCATTGCTATATGTCAGCATGGTACTTTTGGTTCAAAAGTACTTTTCTTTAAGCGTTTTGTGGATGACATCTTTCTGATTTGGGGAGGGACTGATATAGAGCTAGGAGAATTCTCAGCATACTTGAATGAATCTACTTCCTTCTTGAAGTTTGAGATGAATAAATCATATGAAAGTATACATTTTTTGGATGTTAATGTCCCTTTGAAGGATGGGACGTTACATACTTCTATATTTAAAAGGACACTCATGTTAATAAGTTTCTCCATAGATGAAGTATGCATGCTAAGCATGTGTTTAAGGGCATCACGAAGAGTCAGTATATGAGGGCTAGTAGACTCAATACTGATATAACTGCTTGTTGTAATGAAATGGATAATATGACTCAGAACTTTCTATCAAGGGGCTATGACTGTTATGAATTAAATACCATCAGGAATAGTATCTTGGATATGAGGGATGGACGGGCTAAGCCCTATCTAGTTAAAGATGGGGAAGAGGCTGTAATATGGCAGGAAGGGAATGTACAACCCTTAAGATACTTAACGACATAGAGTAGGGCTACTCCATCTATTGAGAAGATTATTAAGGAGAGTTGGCATATCCTGAAAGCCTTTGCAGAGCATGAAAAATGGTTTCCTGATAGACTGTTTTTTTACATTGAGAAATTGTGAGAACCTTAAGCAGCGTTTATGCTATAAGGATTTTTCTTTAAATAGAAAAAAAGAGTATTATTTATAGCATGAAAGGTACTAGACCATGCTGTAATTGCACATATTGCCCTAATATATGTAGCTTTAATGAGTCTGTACACCCTGTTACTAGGAAAAAGTTTTTGTTTAATTGTATGGCTACTTGCAACTCCACCTTTGTGATTTATCTAGCTACCTGTACTCAATGTTCAGGTTTCTATGTAGGAAATCTGCAAGAAGATTATGTGACAGAGTGATAGAACACAGATCCGATATACATAGGGCTACTGAATCTAACTCTCTAGATAAGCATGTACAGGAATGGGGTGAATCACATGAGTTTACTTTTAGGGTTATAGAATCCCTAAGACCTCATATGCGGCATGGTGATATTATTACTAAACTGGATGTTAAAGAATATGAGTGGATCATTCATTTAAGGGCTGATTCATATCCTGGCCTTAATAAGCGAGTGACTTTAAAACCTATTTCAAAGTTAAAAGAGAATGTAGTGGGCTAAAGGATATATAGAAAGAAAGAAAAACACATTTATTTTGATGTTTGCATAATGTGTATTTGCACAATGTACATATTTTTTTCTATATATCTTTTTAAAGTGTTTTTTACTGAATGCTTTTAATGAATGTATTTTAATTGGTTTATTACTCTGTAACCACAGTGGTGCAGTGGTAGCATTGTCGCCTCACAGCAAGAAGTTCTCTCGTTCAATTTTTGGCTGGAGCACCTTCTGTGTGGAGTCTGCATGTCCTCCCCGTGGTCAAGTGACATTCAAAAGACATGCATGAATGGGCGTGCCTTCGTTGAAGGTTGAGTGTCGGGCTGGCACCTCGGCACTGTAAAAATCTACTGTCAATCATTAGCGGATTGGAGTTCCACTGTGGCAAACCCTAACCAGGAAAAGCCGAAAGAAGAACAAACAAACTCTAATAGGTTGGCTGTGTCATGTGATTTATACATACTTTAATACTTAATGGAGTTTGTCTGTTACTTTATTTGAAACACTGAGGAAGGACTTGATGTCTGAAAACTTTGTTCGCTAATAAATTGCTTACGTTGTGAAGAAGTGCTTTCTTTTTTACTTTTCTCTTGGTTTTTGGCATACTCCTTCACGTCATCAGCCTGAACATCTTTGTTTTGTGGACTTAAGGTGAGGGACATGACAGGTTGGGGACACCATGACTGGGGTTAGGGATGGGACAACAGATGCCCATGCCTGTCAAACTTGGGAATAGTGAGAATCTAGTCCTCATTCACAGGACTATCATCACTGTTCCCTTACTCCACTGGCTGTTAGAATGCTTGATGTCTTTCCCTCCATAGCATAAATGATAGCATCCTCTCCATCTGACGTAGGCGTGCATCAATAATGCTATGCATAACTCTGTGATCCAAACTTGGCAACTGCTGGCAGATGATAGAATCTCCACCTCCGCCAGTACTGCCAAACAGTACCACAGCACCAGCTGCTGAAGTAGTGTTTCCTGATGCGATTGGTTGAGGTAGTGCAGGGCCAGCAGAGGCAGTACTGCCAGGTTGGGTCCAAAATGTGCTGAGCATCGGTGCAGGATCTGATGGAGTGGGGGCATGCTGAGCCATGAGGTTGGCCTACCTCCCTGTGCTGTAAAGCATTTTGTAATTTGTTAGAGATGAATGACATGGAAATGCTTCAATGACACATAGAAAAATAAAACAAGAGAGATGAGGGTTAGGGTAAGAGAAAAAAAGAGTAATTAGTATCATCATATGTGACATACAATGCATTATCACAATAATAAAGTATTTTATAGTTATCTGCACTTTTATATAGGTTCATAGGTTCATAGGTTCATACTAGGCTATCTGCCCAAGGGCATTTATAAGCCTAGCCCATAGTTATGTGGCTTTCGCCACCCCTTTAGTTTGAATAAAAACTATGCCTATCATTTTTCTGTGCCTCTGTCAAGCAGTGACACTGAAGTAATCCCTGGGGTATATCTGCGATCTCCCATCCATTGGTCAGGATTCCTCTTGAACAAGGCCAGCGAGGTGCTCTGCCTCACATGTACCGGGATTTTGTTCCACAGCATAGGGAGTCTCTGGGTGATGAATCTGTCCCTCCAGCACGTTCTATTTATAACCGTGTCAAGGTTTAAGTCTCCGCCCTTGTGGTTCTGAGGGATCTAGATTTTTGAGGTGAAGCATATTCATCAAATCTGGGTTTGACATGGCCTTATATGTCAGGCACAGGTCACCTCTGAGCAAGCGGTATGAGACTGAATAAAGCTGGAGTTCTTTCAGTCGGGCAGCATAAGACATATTTTTGAGACCCTTTATCCTTTTGGTGAGGAACTTTTGGGGCCTTTCAAGCTGCATCAGGTGTCTGGTCAGATACATTCGAACGGGCATTGTACTCAATCATAGGTCTAATGAGTGATGAGTACAGGGGGACGATGACCTCCCTTGATCTAGATGTGAATCCCTTCATGATCAGGTGGGTGATATAGAAGGTTTTCCTAACTACTTTAGCAACATGAGTGTCAAACGAAGACTACTGTCAACTTGGGTCCCCAGATCCCTGATGACTTTTTCTGTGCTCAGTGGATTGTCACCTATATGGTAGCTAGGGGTAACCTTGTTTTTCCCGAAGGGTATGACTATGCATTTTTGGCGTTTAACTTCAGGCCATGGCTCTGGCACCAGTTATCCATTTCTGTGGGGCCCTTCTGGAGGATATCTGTGTCAGATGTGTTTTCGACTATGGCCCAGTTTGCAGTCATCTGCAAACTTTGTCAGCCATAACCCTCCTGTGTTTGCTTGTACTTCAGAAAAGTAGATGCCGAACAAGAGTGGACCCAGGACTGGGCCCTGTGGGACACCACTTGTGACAGGCTTTGAGTCTGACATGGCTCCAGCAACTCTGACCCTGTGGGTTCTGTCGCTCAGCCAGTTTGCAACCCATCTTGTGATGTATGGGTTTACATTCAAGCTGATGAGTTTTTCGATGATACCTGAGTGGGGTATTGTGTCGAAGGCCTTTGCCAGGTCGAGGTAGGCTGTATGGACTGCCTTTCCCTCATCAATGGCCTTGGTGACTGTCTCGAAAAAGTCAACCAAGTTTAAGAGGCAGGATCTGCCTTTGACAAAGCCAAACTGGGTTGGATCCAAAGTCTGCAAGTTCCCTATGTCTTTATTTATGAGTTCCATTATGATCCTC
Source organism: Protopterus annectens (assembly GCF_019279795.1). Taxonomy (NCBI): domain Eukaryota; kingdom Metazoa; phylum Chordata; order Ceratodontiformes; family Protopteridae; genus Protopterus; species Protopterus annectens. The sequence goes on from NC_056729.1 coordinate 1,255,352,447, forward strand.
TCCATGGCTTTGCAGATAAGGCTTGTCAAGCTAATGGGGCGGTAATTTCCAGGGTCTGTGGAGGCACCGCCCTTATGAAGTGGGACCACAGTCGCCGCGCCACTCCTTGGGTACGTATCCTGAGGTGAGGCTAAGATTAAACAGCTGTCCTAACTGTGGGTTTAATTCCTCGTTGAGTTCATGAAGCACACAGCCGGGGACACCATCCGGTCCCATGGATGCTGTGTTTTTTGCCTTAGTGAGGGCAGTTCTCACCTAGGCGTTGGAGATGTTTGGGGGGCTACAATCCTCTGGAATAGATATCTCTCCTTTTGGAGGGGGAGAAGTTTGCACTGAACCTGTCAGCCAGTATGTTAGCAATGTGTGTAGTTTCAGTAATTTTCACATCATTTTGAACTAATTCTGAGCATATATGGGAGTTTCCTCCTAGGTTTCTAACATAGCTAAAGAAGGCCTTATGATTGTCTTTAGAGTCCTTGGCGATTTTTCTCTCAAAATTTGCCTTGGATGATTTTATGAGAGCTCTTAGTTTTTTACTTATAATGATCAAAGGTGTTTTACCTTTCAAGGATTTTGCTCTATCTTGTAGTAGCTTCCTCCTTTTGTTGTAGAGCTTGTTTATGGCTGGGGTCCACCAGACTGGACGCTTGCCTTTGGTACAGAGAGTCTTAGTTTTGTTTGGGATTGCCTGATCCATGCAGTCCTGTAGGTGCTGGTAGAAGGCATTTGTAAGTGATTCAGCGGTTTGAGTAATGTTTACCACTGGCTCAGGGGCCTTAAAGGAGACCACACTAGTTTTTAGAAGTGTGAAATCGGCTTTTGAGAAGTTTTTCACTGTGGTCTTTTTGTTTCAGGTGGGGCGGGATGAGGACCTCCAGCGAGATTAGTTTATGATCTGATCTCACCAGTGAGGGGTATACTTCGGTGTTGAACATTTTGATCCCATGTTCGTGATGATGAGATCAAGTATGTTTTCACCTCTTGTGGGATGGTGACTAGTTGTTCCATGGCATTTGAGTTTATGAACTCCAGGAATCTTTGGGTTAGAGTGTTCGGGCTTGAGTAGTGTTCCCAGTCTATATTAGGGTAGTTGAAGTCACCTAGTATGATGGTGTTTGGAGATACATTTATCCGCTCCAATGTTTTCAGGAAGGCCATGTGAGGTTCCTGAGTTTGAGAGGGTGGCCTGTAACATGCTACAAATTGCAGAGCAGTCTTGCCTATGGTTAATTGCACCTGGATGGTCTCCGATGCATCGTGCGTTGCCACCAACCTTGAGGTGTGGGTGTCCTTTATGAATATGGACACCCGCCTCCTTTCTTGGTGTTGTCCGGATTTTGGGGCCGGAACGTATGATATGAGGTGAAACCTGTTAGTGCTGGGGTGCTCTCAGGAGCCTTGAACCAGGTTTCTGTCACAGCACAGACATCGATGTTCTCCATATTGAGAAGGGCCTCGAGTGCGTGCATCTTGAGATTGAGACTTCTGGCATTGAGCAGCATTACCCTTAGTTTTTTTCCTTTTTGGTGTTCTAGGGTGGTAGGTTTAGAATTTGAGCCTTGCCTAAAAAGGCACTATGGGGTGGCAAGAGCCTTTGCCAATATCCGGAAGCCCAGGGTGACAGGTGCAAGCCGTCCCTTGCAAAGCAGCGTGGCGTGTCCAGCATGTCATCCCAGGCAGACAGACATTCGATCCCCTTTGAATGACACCAGAATTTAAGCCAATTATTAAAGCTGATCATCTTATCACTGTATTGTGGCATCATTCTAGGTGAAGGTAGGATACTGCTCAAGGTCAGGGTCATACCTGCCTGGGCTACATAATCAGAGAGCTCCTCGACGTCCCTTTTCATGTAGTCCAAGGAGGTACGTCTCAGGTCATTGACACCAGCGTGGACAATGACTGAGTCGTACTTGTACCTGCTGTTGAGAGACCTGAGTGCTTGCGTTATGTGACAGATTCTAGCGCCCGACAGGCAGCTTACTGTGACCTTCTCCTTACTCAGTCTGGTGAGCGGGACGTCAGTGTGTCTGACTATGGAATCACCAATGACAAGTGTGTCTGGCATTTTGTTTGGCCTTAAGGGCTGTGACTGTTTGACACTCTGACTGTGTGGTCTATGTGTTGCATGTGTTGGGTCGTGAGGTGGTAGTTGTTTGGGTGTCTGCTTTGGTGGCCTCTGCTGTTTTGGTAAATTTTTGATCAGAGCCTCCGAGTATGTCTTTGTGTGAGTATGTGTATGATTTGAAGTTGTGATGGTACCATGTGTGACTGGGTATGTATTGTGTGTGGTTGCCTTCTCCTCCTGTCTGGTCTTGCCAGTCCTATGTTGAGAGAGCTCAGCCTCCAGTTTGGCTGTATAGTTGCGTCTCTCGCATGTATTTGTGTTTTGTGGGAGAAGGAGAGGATTGTTCAGTGTACATGAGGCAATTGTAACATTGCCTCAATATTCCCAGGTTCACCAGTTGAGCTGGAGAGGACACTAACAACTGATCCTCGACATACTAGAAGTAGTAGATAAAGAACTTTCAAAGGACTCGGGGAAGTGGGTTTTAGGCTGGTGGGGTACTATCTATAATAAGAGTGCTTTATCAAGGTGCAAGTACTGTAGGAGTAAGTGCTAGGCTTTACAGATAGAGAATAGTCTACTTGGGAATCAAGTAGAGATGAACTTTTCAGTTATAGGATATGCTGGTTAGATCAGCAGTACAGTTTAGCGTGTTTTATAGCAGGGGGCTGAAGGGAGCTAGGAACTGGCCGAAGGCGACCAATGGACTACTAGTTTCTGGCCGAAACTTCACCAAATCGGACAAAAGGCGCTCAGTGCTTCCCACTCCCACTGGTAAGCAAAGAAACTTCGCTCCTTCCTAATAAGGCAATGGATCAGTAACAGGAACTAAAAACAAAGCCCAGGGATCAGCAACTCTGAAACTGGACTACTCTAGTTCAGTAAAGTGGGAAAACAAGAGATTTTTTTTTTTATTACAGAGATAAGGAAAAACAGACAGTAAATGCTATAAATGCTGTAAATCGGCTAGCGCACTTTAGTGTGTAGCCTACAGAAACAATTTGCAACAATTAGTAACTTAAAGTGCAATAAACAGTGTAAAATGCAGAAATCACTTAAAGTAGCAGTAAAACAGGTGAAATGCAGTCGCTAGCTTAATAACAGTGGGAAAGCCACAAAAAATACTTATATCTGGTAGAAAGTCACTCTTTTAGCTCTCTGCTGCTTGGATCACTCTGCAGGCCACCACGAGGATCTGTGCAGAGTTGGTACAAGCTGGAAAACACGTGTTTAGCGTATTTTATAGCAGGGGGCTGAAAGGAGCTAGGAATTGGCCCAAAACGACCAATAGACTACTAGTTTCTTGCTGAAACTTCACCAATTCGGACAAAAAGGCTGCTCAGTGCTTCCCACTCCCACTGGTAAGCAAAGAAACTTCCCTCCTTCCTAATAAGGCAATGGATCAGTAACAGGAACTAAAAACAAAGCCCAGGGATCAGCAACTCTGAAACTGGACTACTCTAGTTCAGTAAGGTAGGAAAACAAGAGATTTTTTTTTTTTTTTTTTTTTTTTACAGAGACAAGGAAAAAACCAGACAGTAAATGCTATAAATGCTTTTAAGTGGCTAGCACACTTGAGTGTGTTAGCCTACAGGTAAAATTAAGCAACAAATAACTTTTTAAGAGTGCAAAACAGTTAATCAACACAAAAACAGTTTAAATAGAATGCAGAGCTGTATAAACAGGCAGAGATGCAGTCGCTAAGCAGTAAATATTCAAAAAGCCAGAAAAAAATACTTAAATCAGTTATAGCAAATACAGTTATAACAAATGCTCTGAAATATACTGTATATTTCCAATATGTTTGAGAAGGACAGTCAGAACACAAGAAGGTTCAGGCGAAAAAGAAAAAAAGTTTTGTTTTACTTTTGAAAAGGTAAAAAGGAGGAACAGAAGGCCTTATCAAATGTTCTCTCTGTATTAAGAAGAATGAGCTAATGACACTAGACTGGGAGGTGTGTCACAGTAGGGGCAGGCAACTGCAAAGCCACCAAGTATAAGAGCAAGACACCAACAGGGAGGGAGGGTGGGACAAAATAGCCTAAGACAACAAGCTATGAAAGTTTTTAAACAGAAAAAGATTTCTGAAGATTCTGAATAGACAAAGTGCTTTATATATATTAAATTATAAAAACAGTAATCTGTTAAAATAATCAAATGATACTTATATTTTGTAGCTCAGTTGTGGTCAAACAACTTCTCCAGCCTGCACCAAAGACCAGAACAACAACTTTTTTTTTACAAGAACACAAAAGAACCAGCCCCCACTAGCCAAGAGATAATTACACAGAGTAAATGTTTCAGTTTATACAATAGCCTAAGACAACAAGCTATGAAAGTTTTTAAACAGAAAAAGATTTCTGAAGATTCTGAATAGACAAAGTGCTTTATATATATTAAATTATAAAAACAGTAATCTGTTAAAATAATCAAAAGATACTTATATTTTGTAGCTCAGTTGCAGTCAAACAACTTCTCCAGCCTGCACCAAAGACCAGAACAACAACTTTTTTTTTACAAGAACACAAAAGAACCAGCCCCCACTAGCCAAGAGATAATTACACAGAGTAAATGTTTCAGTTTATACAATAGCCTAAGACAACAAGCTATGAAAGTTTTTAAACAGAAAAAGATTTCTGAAGATTCTGAATAGACAAAGTGCTTTATATATATTAAATTATAAAAACAGTAATCTGTTAAAATAATCAAAAGATACTTATATTTTGTAGCTCAGTTGCGGTCAAACAACTTCTCCAGCCTGCACCAAAGACCAGAACAACAACTTTTTTTTTTACAAGAACACAAAGAACCAGCCCCCACTAGCCAAGAGATAATTACACAGAGTAAATGTTTCAGTTTATACAATAGCCTAAGACAACAAGCTATGAAAGTTTTAAACAGAAAAAGATTTCTGAAGATTCTGAATAGACAAAGTGCTTTATATATATTAAATTATAAAAACAGTAATCTGTTAAAATAATCAAAAGATACTTATATTTTGTAGCTCAGTTGCGGTCAAACAACTTCTCCAGCCTGCACCAAAGACCAGAACAACAACTTTTTTTTTACAAGAACACAAAAGAACCAGCCCCCACTAGCCAAGAGATAATTACACAGAGTAAATGTTTCAGTTTATACAATAGCCTAAGACAACAAGCTATGAAAGTTTTTAAACAGAAAAAGATTTCTGAAGATTCTGAATAGACAAAGTGCTTTATATATATTAAATTATAAAAACAGTAATCTGTTAAAATAATCAAAAGATACTTATATTTTGTAGCTCAGTTGCGGTCAAACAACTTCTCCAGCCTGCACCAAAGACCAGAACAACAACTTTTTTTTACAAGAACACAAAAGAACCAGCCCCCACTAGCCAAGAGATAATTACACAGAGTAAATGTTTCAGTTTATACAATAGCCTAAGACAACAAGCTATGAAAGTTTTTAAACAGAAAAGATTTCTGAAGATTCTGAATAGACAAAGTGCTTTATATATATTAAATTATAAAAACAGTAATCTGTTAAAATAATCAAAAGATACTTATATTTTGTAGCTCAGTTGCGGTCAAACAACTTCTCCAGCCTGCACCAAAGACCAGAACAACAACTTTTTTTTTACAAGAACACAAAAGAACCAGCCCCCACTAGCCAAGAGATAATTACACAGAGTAAATGTTTCAGTTTATACAATAGCCTAAGACAACAAGCTATGAAAGTTTTTAAACAGAAAAAGATTTCTGAAGATTCTGAATAGACAAAGTGCTTTATATATATTAAATTATAAAAACAGTAATCTGTTAAAATAATCAAAAGATACTTAAGTATACTTCTTAACTAGAAACTCACAGTAATGGTTGGTCAAAGTAATCCTTGCAATGTGCAACAACAATCAATAGTCAACTAATTTACAATGTGCAATGGTCAACCAATGTACTAACTCAAACTTGCCATCTTCACTCTCTCCCTATGGATCTCTTCTCTTTGCTATGATTAATTCCAAAAGTTTATGTGATAAACTACCCAACTTTCATGCTTGGATCTCCCACAACCACCCTGACATTTTATCTGCTTTCGAAACTTGGCTCAAACCGCATTTGAAAGACTCTGAAATCATCCCCCCCTAACTATAGAATCATATGAAATGACAGAACTCACAAGGAATGTTATGGAGTAGCCCTAGTTTTCTCCTCTTCTTTAACAGTAATCCCATACACCAACTTTATACCCTGATTCGGAAAAGCCAGACTAACCCTGGCCCTCCTAAAAATTAACAACCATAAAAACATATGCCTAGCTGCCCTGTATATTCCACCTGGAAATAACATCCCTTATTCTTGAAGATATTCTCTCTTGGTTTTCATCTAACATGTAATGAAACAATACTTCTAGGTGATGTCAACATTAATTGGACTTCTATTCTCTCAACCACTACTACTCAGAACATAAATCTATTCAATTTCACCCAACTAATTAACTCTGCTGCCAAGCCTAATAAAGACAACACTTCAGGTAGCATTCTTGACTGGATATTAGTATCCCACCCCAACAATACTTCAGACAGTGGGACCTTACCCAACTCCCTTAATGATCATCAACCTGCCTTCTCATGTCATTTGTCTTCCTCTCTCCTACAACATAATTATATCTCAATCCATACCCTCACAAACTTTAACCTTCAAACCTTCTCTGACTGCTTAAAACATATGAACCGGAACCCTCTGAAAGCTCTTAATCTTGACAATGCTGTTACATACTTTAATACTTGTTTTACTAACCTACTAAACAGTCTTGCTCCTCCTAGAACTAAAAGGGATAAAAACAAAACTGCCCTCTGGCTCTCCAAAGAAACTATACCCTTCATGCATCTCAGAGATAAATCGTGCAAATACGACAAAAAATACAAAACATGTAACTCCCTAACTGATTAGAAACAACTCCGTAATAAAGTTAAAAAAACTAATAGTTTCTCATCATAAATCATACTACTCCAAACTTCAAAACAATCACAAATCCAATCCCCCAAAATTTTGGAGCAGTACCTCTGCCCTTCTCACTGCTGGCATAAATGATAACATTTGCCCAGATCCTAACTCTCCATATCATATCATTCCTGCCCGATTTAACTCCTTCTTCATAGACTCAATAGTCAAGTTCACCACATCTTTCCCTAACAATATATTAGCTTCTACCATGTCTCCCACTCACAACTCCCCCTCTTCTACCACCAATTTTCTCACGTCTCTCCCTTTACCCTCAAACCCATTCCTGTCAACACCATAAAAAACTCCTACAAAAATTAAAACCATACTCTAATGTCCCAGATAAGCCACCATCCAACTTCCGTAAGCTAGCTGCTGATGGCATAGCACTTCCCATCTGCATCCTGATTAATCATTCCATTCAAGAATCATATGTACCCTTCCTCTGGAAAAAAAGCCTTTATCATTCCCCTACACAAAGGGGGCAACAATAGTAACATCTCCAATTTCCATCCAATAGCCCTTTTCTCCATTATCTCTAAGATTCTTCAAAATTGCATTCACTTGCAACTCCTACTTTACTTTATAGATAATCATCTGTTAACCCCTACTCAATATGGATTTAGACCTGGACACAGCACCACCACTGCCCTTCTGTCCTTTCTCAATATCATCAACCATGCTCGAGTCTCTGGAAATATTGTATCTACCCTTTTCCTAGACTTATCCAAAGAATTCAATATGATTTCCCATCACTTACTTTTTTCCCAACTATCTCTTCTCTACCAGTCCTCCTCTTCCACCATTTGGTTTTCCAGTTACTTCTCAAACAGACAACAGGCTGTCAAGTGGAAAAATTGTATCTCTTCCTACCTTCACACTCCAGCAGGCATACCCCAAGGTTTTATCCTGCGTCCCTAATTATTTACCATTTTTATCAATAACTTCCATCACTGCATCCTGAATGTCAAACTTGTCCAATATGCAGATCGCTCTAGCGTCATCTGCTCTGCTGAATCTCTCCCCAAACTAATTCAAGTAACTCAAAATGCCTTCACCGGCACTGAGACTTGGTTGATGAACAATCACCTAGCTCTCAATGCATCTAAAACTAAAATAATTTTATTTACCCCATCAAAAACATTAAAATTGACAAAAACTCCTTTTTGATAGTCAGCCAAATTAAGACTCCCATCAAAATAGACCGCTAAACTAAACTACTTGGCATCCTTATTGATGAACAATTAAAGTTTAACATTCACCTACAAACTAACATCAAGAAAACCCACCAGAAGATCAGAATGTTGTATCGGCACAATCTCCATCTCACCCCTTCTACAAAGCACACCCTTGCTGTCACTTACCTCCATTCCTCTCACATGTTTGGAGTCCCTCTCCTTACTAACCTACTATCCTCTTTAAAGGCAAAACTTGATCCTTGTTACAACAAAATCTATAAGTTTGCTACCAGCCCCAAGTCCTCTTCACACCACTGTGTTGCCATACACTCCTTGAGTTGGCTGGAACGTCCCAATTATTTATTTTACATTTAATTTTCTGCTGTCCACAGACTCATCTTCAAACCCTCTACCTGCCCCTCCCTCTCCTCTATCATCACCCTGCATCTTCCTGAAAAATCACTCAGATCCAAAACTCAGAATGTTCTTTAAGTGTACAAACCCACATGTAGTCAAGGGCAACTTTTACTGACATTTTCCCTAACACATAAATGGAAGTCACTTCCAACCCACATGCAAACTACCCAGAACCACTTTAGTTTTGAGATTTTGGTTCATCCCTTTCTCTCTTCTAACTAGGAATGCTCCTGCTCTCAACCTTCCTACCTTTTATCAACTTTAAATTGTTAAAATAATATGTATGTTGAACTGTGCTTCCCTCAGTCTCTCTAGATGCTTAGCATGGGCATCTCTGTTCACTATAATCTCTTGGCTGGCTGTGGAATAGAGAGAAGAGAACAAGAGAAGAGCATTATGCATACCAGTCTTGCATACTGTATATGCCACTTTCTATCTACTATAAATTCTCTTTATTAGTATGCTTACACAACTGTGGGATATCAGTGGTCTTGAACTCATCCAGTCACTGTATGAATGTATCCCGCTTGCACCTACACTCTGCAGTGTGTGAAATGCCAGTTGCACTGGAGACAGCTGTGGTCAGACTATTCCATGACTCAGACTTGTACTGAGAGCCAGTATAGTCCCCCTACAGCAGCTTTCAGCCATGGTGCATTACTAGAAATCCATTGAAGATCCTAGACTCCTCAACACCCACCTCTGTGCCCAAAATTGAGCTCCTTCCCTTGTACCACCAGACGTATATGACCAGGGAAAACAGCAATAGTTCAAGGTGATTTTCCACCAATGTGAGTTATCACATTTACTGGTATTTTACAAACCTGAACAATGATGCCAACTACTTTTGCACAATTTTAAGTGGAGAACAACAGTGCCAAACAGAGAGGAAGGCAGTTTTTGAAGTTAAAAGGTTATTCTCATACTGTGCATTCGTTTTTGGGTTGTTTGCTGTTGTAAGTTTTAGGTGATTTAACTCTGCAGACATGTACTGGGGGCATAAATTTTATGACCCAACACATTTATGTGTTGCTTTACACACTGATAAAATTATTTTTTACAATGTGGGATTCAAACCTATGCATGAGACAAAACATGTTCTTGCACAATAGTGATTTTTCATTTTTGCCACTGAAGAAGTTCTTCTCAGGCATATTCATAAATTATATATAAATATACATGACCGAGGTTTTAACCATGTATGTGTGTGACCTGACAAGATCCTGGTTTATACATTCATGTGTGTATGAGTATTATTGAAGTCTAAGGGCCATCCAAGACCAGAGAACAAAATTATAATTACAGAAACATAACAGTCAGTATACCCTCAGTCACAAAAATAATTAATATGAGCTCCACTGTTATACATACTTATTATTTATAATTCTGTTTAAATTTGTTATGTTTATTAAAATTGAATGTACAACTCTTAATAAAATTGGGAGTGTATAATACTTTTTTATGTGAGTTTTAATATAGAGTAAACTGGAACAACATTATAAATATTTGAAATATGCTGTACTACAACCCAGGATCACCTGCATTGCAGCCCTGGACTTACACCTGCTGCCACAGGAATAGGTAAAAAAAAAAACAGTTGAATATCATTTTTATTATTGACATCTTTGTGCTAACTGCCATGCAACACTGCTTAGTGTGTTTGAGCAGTGACCAACATAATTAATAGAATGTATCTATTTTGAAATTGTCTGCTGTCTGCTTCCTCTCTGCAGGTGTTCTATACCTGCAGGTGCTGGGGAGTATTGCTAACCACTGTACAAACCCACTAAATGGGTTTGTGGAAAGGAAAGCAAAATATGCAACATTGTATCCTTTTTGAAATGGAGAATGTCTGCATCCTGCCTGCTTCATGTGTGGACCATTAATCCAGGTTTCAGAGAAGGTAAGCAACATGAAAACATGAAAAGCAAAGCAAACCTTGTTTTATCTTTGTGAGCAGTGTTTATTAGATTTTATCTTAGAAGACAAATGTGGGACATGAATCACGATCTACAGATAGTATATTGTATGGATCACCGTGTTCAGCAGATGTGCTCCACACACATGTGATTCACAGGTGTAGTTTATGTATCGGTTATCATAAACGTACATTACATGCCATTTACTGTATTTATCCACTTCCCTTGTTTGCACTAAACCATGCACCACTCAAATACTGGTATTTAAAAAATAAATAAAATAAACATTACAAAATAAATGTTAGTACACATGAAATATTTTTACACAAGTCTGGATTTGATCTTTCACACCAATGAACCTACAAAACACAGTAAGGATGTCTTAGCCCTCTTTGCCACAGAAATAATATCTGTGTAGCAGGAATGAATATCATTGTGCATACAAGCAAGTCCCAGATCATCCACAGTATTAACAAGACATATGACACTTATACACTTCTGAGTTGTTTGTATGTGTGTTAATTTCAGATGTAGTGCAATGAGTGTTCACACAACCATTTATGACTACTGTTTGCAGCAATGCAGCTCTGTCCTATCTTTGTATGGTGTTCTTTATTCTCTTATCTGAACAGTAATCTGAGACGTGCAGTCTGTAAGGTATTTTGCATCATTTTGCCTCATTGTCCTTAAAATTTATGAGGATTTGAAATGGCAAATACAGTTTTCAAAAAAAGCAGGGGAATTTGGATATTACTGAACAGAACTTGAGAAATGTGTGCTGCTTACTTACATTTTAAACCTTGATACAATTATTTCTATACTTTGCAAGTGTAACCTGGTTGACATACCCACTGGAAGTAAATGAGTCTGAGTTGCTGTTGTGCTTTCCTCCTCCTGACCAGTTATAATTCAAAGTTGCAATCCATTAGCAACAAACACTGAGGGTTTGTCTGCATTATGTTTACACGTGCTAGACAGAGATGAGAATTTAAGATTAAGCAATTCTAATGAGTTCATACCTCATTTGCATTTTCATCATGCATTCAGGCCTGAATCTATACTAGAAAATGGTAACTGTGTAGCTAAGGAACCTGAATGTGAGGAGAGTTGTGTATGTGGATAAGACAGAAGAAGATTTCTATTACTTTGGATTTATCTGCACAGAAATTACTGATCTTGATAAGGTATGCTTTAATTTTTCGATTATATACTGGATTTGTTCACATATAACTATGAAAAATATTTTTGCACATATATATATATATATATATATATATATATATATATATATATATATATATATATATATATATATATATACATGTGTGTGTGTATATATATATATATATATATATATGTATATATATATATATATATGTATACATACATATATATATATATATATGTGTGTGTATGTATGTGTATATATATATATATATATATATATATATATATATATATATATATATATATATATATACACAGCATACATATACACATTAGCAAATACAACTTTTATCTGTATACACTTCTTATAGCAAATACAACTTTTGTCTGCATACACTTCTTAAAAGTTTACTGATGGCATAGGCATTTTTGTCGGGGCATTTTACTTTCTCCGATACACAGCCTTATTAACTTTTATCACAAGTGTCCCTATTACAACTATTTCACTTTACTCTCTTCCATGCTATTTCAGTGAAATGTAAATGTCTTATATTGTCAATGACACAGGGTTGTTAGCCTTTTACGATAACCGATATTCACCTCTAGGGGTGTGCTAGGAACACATAGAGGTAACTGGCAATTGCATAAAAATGACTGCTCTATAGTAAATGCGCACACATATTTTTGGGACAGTTTGTTTCAAAGCCCTTATAACAATTGACTGATGCATTTATTCCTTGTTTGGTACAGAATATCATTTGCCTGCTGCTTTTGGGGTAGGGAGCAAAGTTCCAAAACAATCAAAAAAAAGTGTTTTTTACTGAGGTTTGCTTTGTTATTGTTAGTCCTTGTTTTTGATCAAACATTGGTTTGTGTGTGACATGTTTCAACCACATAACCCTTTGTTATATTTGAATAACTGAAGGGTTTTTTTTGTTTCTCTAGTGGGTAATATTAAAAAACTAGTAATATGTGTTATATGTAAGGTGGAGTTTTATCTAACATTTATATGCAGTATCCTTTTTCTATTTTATGTCACCTATGATTATGGCAGCCAAGCATCACAATCCCTGCAAATCTCCATTCAGTGACTGAGAATAAAGTCCTTGTCCAAGCCTTTCATCAACATGGTGCCTTTTTGCTTCAAGAGGTCATGAGGATAGTTCTGGAAGAATGCAAATTTGGAACCAGATGGTGAACATCAATGCTGTTCGGGGGGTGCAACAGCACAAATGATCAGGTGTGTCATAGGGCCACTGACATGATTTCATTGGCCCAGAGGAGAGCAGTTGCAGTGGTCTATGGACTGCAGTGGTCCATGTACAGCTGGCTACTGAGGGGGGCCTGCTATAAAGCCACCACTGACACCAAATGAAGAGTTCCTATCCACTGTCAGGGATCCAGAGAGCTCATTGGAAATTGCACAACAGGTTGTGATTGATGTTGGTGCTGTTGTTTCAGGGAGGGCAAGTATGTCCCAGGAGGAGCTTCCAGGTAGGCTTACATATGTCAGTTTTTAAAAATTTCTTGTATAGTAAAATACTGAAAGCAAGAGTTAAGTTGGATTAATATTTTTTGGGGGGGACTATTTATAGATTGATACAGTTAACAACACATTCTGGTTCATTACACATGGACTTGGGGTGGACATGTCAACTAAGTTTCTGTTACATGTATTGTTAAAGGACATATAAAGGCCAAATATTTTCCCCCTATGTTATTGTTATAGTGATGATGGTGTCCTTACATTTTGCTTAACTTCTTCCAGGACCATCTTCCACAGCAAGTGTGGAGTCATCCACACATGTTAAGCAACATTTTTATTTCAGTACTGATGAGCATTTGACAGAAATATGCATTAATCTGTACATGTGAGGTGGATGTTAGGACTGTGTATGTATTTCTGTACTGTATCTGCCAGTGGCACCAGTGTTAGTTTGTTATCATATATTAACATGTAATAGTGTAGCTATTAGTTTCTTTCCTGTGTTTGTTGCTTATTATTACAGATGATCCTTATAGTGGAAGTGTAGGACTCTTACCACCTGATGTCAGAGTATTGGCAGACTCTGATGATGCTGGTGGGAAAATGCAGGCACAGTCAGGGGGTGCAGAGCATGAATCTGACACTGAGGTTTACATTTAGCCATGTAATTACATTGGACACAGCCAGTATTGCTAAACAACCCCATTCCACTGAGCAGCCTGATATTGGACAGGTGGAGGGTGAGCCACTTGATCAGGGTAGTTTGGTCACTTCAGCTTCAGTGCTTTTTGACTGTGGCTGTAATCAAAGGGTGGGTCAGGTGCCATGCAGGAGGGGTTTTAGGGGTGCTCAAAGGAGGCCTGCTGTCCATCCTCCACCTGATCCTGGTGTGTCTTTCCGTGCAACTCGACATATGTTTAGGGACATCATGAAGGTACAAGTATGTTCCAATAGAGCCTCCAAGGAAGTGCTTAGGCCTGTTGATGTGACACTGGATAACAAGTGTGACTGCTTCCACCATGTTGCAAATTCAATGGATTGACTGAATGACACATTGAAATGGGTGGTGTCTGTGATGGAACATCTGCTAGGAGGGAGATGGCTTCTATGGGGACGTAGGTCAGCCACATCATCTGATGTTAGCCAATGTGGCTGTGCCTGATCATGCTCCCTTAGTGACAGCAATTCCACTGCTCCTTCAGTGGTTGAGGCGTCCACACCCAGATGACAGGCCATGGGGTCGTGATCCAGGCTGTACTGATGAGAAGAGCTTATTCAGCAGACGTCAGTCATGTTTGGGTAGTAGCAATTCATCTGACTGTGGGCATGGATGTGCCAGTTCAACTCCTAGCAGAGCCAGTTATCATGGCCTGGTACGATGATGATGAATTATCACCTCTACCATGCACAGTTCACACCTGTCTGACATGCATGGACATAGAATTAGCACAGAGCTTGGCTGTGCTCTTGAAGGCACTCACACCAGTTTCACATGGAGTGCCCATACAGACACACACACACACACACACACACACACACACACACACACACACACACACACACACACACAAAAACAGCTACATGGGCCAGTTGTGAGGTTTACAGCTCATTCTGTCTCAGTGGCAGTTTGATACTTTATCCAAATGTCTGCCTGTGTTGTCTTTCTTACTCACATGCACTCACTACCTTTTATACTTTTATATCAGCCTAGGCTTCCTGCCCCCCCCCCCACACACACACACACTGCACCCTGTGCAAATGATAACTGTGTCATACCCTTGTTTTCTATCTTTTGGACTCGGGGATGCATAGCTCTTTTGTTTGATGCTCAGGGTGCATAGCTGACAGTGCTTAGTATATCTGTGTTTGTGATGCTCTTTTGCAAATTGTACTGCTTTCTTACAAGCTTTTGTAATGTGTGCATCCCTCCCAACCTCTCAGACCAACAAAGCTGGACTAAACCATAAATGAAAGTATGACAAAGGGTAGAGTTTTTAAAAAATGTGGTCTTAACAAACTTAGACAGCTGATAGTATAACATAATATGAAGTCTGAAGCAGAAATGTATGTCATTATTTTCTAACTTCACTATTTAATGATTTGCCATTACAAAAGAATGAGACCAAGCTCTGGACATTCAGTGAAAATCTGTACATTTTAGAGGTATAAATGCATAAATCTTTGATACATGAGGCCTATTAGTTTATAGAGGACACATGTAATTATGTAAGTCACTACTCTCACATCTTGATGCAATTGCTATAAAAATCCCTTACCTTATACTTACATTACCAAGTAACAGTATACAAGGATATGTCATTCATTTGTATTCTTAGACATTTATTTTTCTATTCCAGGTTCAACACTTACAAATCCAGCAGCTGCAAGAGTTTTAGTTTGGGGGTAACTCTGTCTGATGCTAGCTGTACGCAGCCCTTACATGGGTAAGCAAAGGTTGTGAGCATTACCTGGCATCAATATCATTCTATTTATTTGCATAAGATGAAGGTTTTAGCCCCTTAGGTGGTGCGCATGTGTAATATCCATTGCCTCTTGGATAGTGTTAGGGCATATTGTGCACACCTACATCTGCCTACAACCACAGCAACTGCTGGTTCCCCCTCTCACTCCTCACCTGCCTGTGGCTGTGGTGACCTTGCCAGTGGTAGTGGGATGTGTAGCCCTTCCCTTACTGTTCCTACTGAATCTGTTTTCTTAGGATAATGTTCTGAAGCATGGAACAGACTGCTTATAGTAAAGCACGTGTACGGGGATTGTACTGTAGGGCTCGGCCAGATCATGGCACCATAATCATGACTTCAGCAGCACAAACACATGCTCTATGATATTTCTTGTTTGAGCATGTGCCTTATTATAGCATTCTTTAGTTGGTGTGTGTGCATTTCTGATAGGCATCAACAACCACAGTTCCAGTGCAAAACCCGTAAATGACCCTGTGGGATATCCTCCCTAATAAACTTCTTATACAGTTGAGAATTGTGCCACATATGTGAGTCATGGTAACTGCCTGGGTTGCCAACACATGCATTCAGGATGATTCCCTTAACATTACACATGACATGGAAATTAATGGAGTGGTAGTCCTTTCTCTTTATGTGCATCCTTCCCTGTTTATTTACTTTATTTATTTATTTATTTATTTATTTATTTATTTATTGATATTTGTTAACTAAATAGGGGTTTGAAATTTATCCCAACGTCTCTTCCCAGAATGTATGAGTTAAAAGGGGAATTATTTGACTTTGTTTGCAAGTTAAATTTAATAGATTTCTTTGGAAGTCAAACAAAAAATTTCGAAGCAGATGTGAAGAATGTAAGTTTTGTAGATGCTGCAAGTAATGACGGGAGTTTTTTTTTCTTGTAATTCTGCTTATAGTAATTTTGAAATTAGTGGTGTTTCTTATAAAAGCAAATTTATGCCTCCTTTTAAGTGCGACAAAATTGAAATGTTTCATCATATGTTAAACTATGCAATAGAGCAAGAGTGCAAACAGTATTTAGAAGTGAAATTCAATATAATATGACACAAAAAGAATGAGTGACCTTAAAAAAATTAAGGGAAAGAAAGGAACTCATATTTAAGCCTGCAGATAAGGGGGGACAACTAGTAGTAACACATTACACACAATATGTAAATATGTGTTTACAGCATCTAGAAAATGATAAGATTTATGAAAAAAGTAGTTTTTTTAACTTATCAGGAGATGGTCAAGAACTATGAAGAATTAATACATAAAGGGGTTAGACTAAATTATTTTAGTCATGAAGATGCTAAAAATATGTTCTTAAATAAAAGCAGTGAGTTGGCAAAGTTTTTTTTTGTGTGCCTAAAATACATAAAAGCATGGTTAATCCTCCAGATTGTCCCAATGTATCTGCCTGCAATTATGTAACCCATAATTTCGGATGTTTTTTGCATCAGTTTTTGTTAAAATAGGTGATACCTTCATATAACAAAGACACTTTAGATTTTTTGGATAAAATAAAGAAAATAACATGGCAGAAAAACATGTTTTTTTCAGTGATAGATGTCGTCAGCCTATACAGTAGCATTAAACATAGTGATAGCATAGAAGCTATAGAATTTTTTTTCTGGAGAAGAGTTCCAGTACACAATATATCATAGAACTGACATTGTTCTGTTTGGAAAATAATATATTTGAATTTGATGGCCCTCTGTATCATCAGAAGTGTTGGACAGCTATGGGGCAGGTTTTGCCCCCACATATGCTAACTTATTCATGGGTTTCTATGAAAATGTATATGTGTATAGGAATGGCTTTTTTATAAAACATGTTGTTCGTTGTTATAGATACATTGACAATTTGATTTTTGTTTGCAAGGGGGGGCTATGGAGAAGTGGAAAAGTTTTTTTCATGGACTGCAAGTAAACAGGTTTGAGATCAAGTTTGATGGGTTACAAAAAGGAAAGACAGTAAATTATCTGGATATTAAAATAGAAGGGCAAGAAGATGGCAAACTTAAAACTAAAATATTTAGAAAAGTGGGACAACCAAGCTTTATGTTGCATGGAACTAGTTGTCACCCCCATACTATTTCTTTCATTCCTTATTGGGAAATGGTTAGGGTTAAACGTTTATGTAGTGACAGGAAGGGATGTGAGAAGGAAGTTCAAAATACAGCTGATATGTTCATAGAAAGGGGCTATGAGCCAGAGAAAGTATGGTTGGGGTATAATAAAGTAATGAATAAAAAAGTGAATTAAGCATAGAACATAACAATGCAGAAAAAGAATGCTGAAGAAAAAGAAAGTGGGTTATATTTTGTGTCTAAGTATACTATTTTTTCTAATATTTTAGAGAAAATAGTTAGGTATTATTGGTCTTATGTACAGAAAGAAAAACCCTGCCTAAAAATGTCAAACTATTTTTTTTTCATATAAAAGAGGCAGGAGTCTTAAAGACATGTTAGTACATGGAAAATTTAAGTGAACAAAATATAGAAAATAATATAGTGGGATATGAAACTTTTCCATGTGACATTTGCACAGTATGCAAACATATAGTGGATAGTTTTGAAAGTATTAATGGAAAAAATGTTGACAGAAGAGGCAGCTTCACTTGCAATAGTGAAAATATTATATATAGTTTAAAATGTCCTTGTGGATTATTTTATATTGGAGAAAACAAGAGAAGCTTTGCTATAAGATTAAAAGAGCATATAAGGGACATCAAGAAGCAAAGATTTCAGAGTTCTGTAGCTATGCACTTTAAGGAACACCATAATGAAGACCCACAGGGGTTACAGGCAACTGTTTTGGAACAAGTGAATACTATGTTTAGTACTGATGAAAAAAATCAAGGAACACTTAAGAAGGAAGGAAGCAATGTTTATTTTAAAATATGATCCAATGTTTCCAAGAGGTTTGAATAGGGATTTCTCTTGGAAACATTAAATATAAGAAAGTTAAAAAAAGCATATTAAAAGTTAACCTTCTTAGTTGGCTTTTTTAGTGAATTCTTAATTGGATGATTATTTAATTGATTAAATGCATGTATTTAAGTGTTTCCCCAGGATTCGGCAAGCTCTGCATGGCATGCAGGAATACTGCAGGAGATGCTGGAGGCAATATGGCCACCAAGAGATCCAGGAACAAGCACCCAGGATGTGTACAAGCGCTCTTGCACTATTCCTGCATGGACACAGCTTCTGTATGCTAATTACACCATTTTCAGGTAAAAACCATGCAAATGAGGTGAATTAGCAATCCAAGAAACTGGCAGCCATCCATGCAGGATTAGTGTAACCTGCAGAAATGTACTCGGTTAGTAACCAAGTACATTTCTGCAAACTACAAAACAGAATCAGAACAGCTCCAAATAAAGGGTGTATACTATGTAGAAAGCATGCCAATGGCCAAATATATAGCCATTGGCATGGAAAACAGTTGCAAAATAAAAAAAAAAAACTTTAATTTTTTTGGCCGATTTCGGCCGTTTAAGCATAGGGCAGTGGCATGCAAACAGGATCAGCCGGAAAATAAAAGTAAAACCTTGAAGAAAGCATTTACTGCAAAATCAAAACTTTGCCATTATAGTCAATGGCAGGCAGAAGAGAACAAGGCCAGTGAATAGTGGTTGCTAAGGGGGATGGGTCAGTGTGGGACTTGTAACTAGGTATTAGCAGGCAGTTCTATGCAAATAAGGGGAATGATGCTGAATCACAGATTTCCCATCAAGGCTAGCCTGCACCCAACCATGTAGGTGCAGGAAAACCATGGTGCAAGTCTTAGAGTTAGCTGACATTATAGAGGGGTGTGTCAGGCACTCTGTAAGCTTATTGGAGCTCTGTGGCTCGGGTTTGCCCTTAGCTTAGCAGAACTAAGGAATGGGGGTGTGTCTGAAGCTGCCAAGTACATGTTCGCGCCATGCACCGGGTTTAAAAAAAAAAAAAAGTAAACCACGAAATAGCAGCTCCATTCACATCTGAGCACTGGATTTGCATGGCATTCCACAAGACTTAAACAGGAAGGCAATAGGAAGGGAAAACACCAGTAGGAAGGTAATCAAGGAGAACTAGCATAGCTGGCAGATGAAATGTATCAGAATAAGCCAATTACATAGGCAGCAGACCAGCCCAGCACACTACTATAAACTATGCAAACACCTTTCCGTCTGTTTTTTCCCACAAACTCTACACCACTGGTGCACACAAATGGGTAAATTTTACCTAACAAAAGCAACAAAATAATAGGGGCTGCATTTGCTCTCATAAATTAACATGTGGAAGAGGCTGAGGGTGGTGAGGATGAGAATGCTGATGACCAACCCACAGTGAGGAGAAGGAGAAGAGTGTACAGACCCAGGGTAACCTACCAGGGGCTACATGAGCTGGAGATAGTGGAGCTCTATAGGGTGGACAGGGACCTCCTACAGCAAATTGTTGAGCTGTGCCGGCTACGCCTCACACACAGAACCAACAGAGGGGAACCCATCCTAGTGGATACCAAGGTATGTTTAGGCTTAAGCCACAGGTACCTTTCAAAGGCCAACTGGGGATATCATGGGGATCATGGGGATCTCACAGGCATCAGCATCCAGGGTACTCTACCAGTTCCTGGATGCCATGTCAGCACATGCCGGTGAGCATATATATTTCCTCAACACCTGTGAGGCGTTGACCAGCAATATGCGTCTCTTCCACCAAATAGCAGAATACCCTGAGTTAGTGGGTGCTATAGACTGTGTGCATATACACATCAAATCACCACCCGGTGAGCAGGGTAGAGTCTACATAAACCGTAGGGGCTTCCCCCCATCAACTGCCAGGTCATGTGCAATGCCCAGGGCATTATAATGAATGTGTGTGCTGGCAGCCCTGGAAGTTATCACGACTTCCACATCTGGCAGATGATGCAGCTGTACTAGAGATTTGCCAGTGGGGACATCCCATATGGCTACCTAGTGGGGAATGCTGGTTACGCACTGTAGCCATGGCTGATGACACCCATCAGAAATGCACACACACCCGAACAAGAACTCCATAATGAGGCACACGCACAGACCAGAATCATAATAGAACGTGTGTTTGGGATGCTCAAGTCATGGTTCCGATATCTGGACATATCCGGTGGAGCCTTGCAGTACTCTCTAGCTACATGTACCCAAATTGTCATTGTATGTGCCATGCTACACAATATGATCCTGCAGAAATAGCTGCAGCAGGAGCAGCATGGGGCAGGGCCACACAGCCCCCCACCATTGCCAAGGCCTGCATAGGCACAGAGTGACTCAGAGGAGGAACAACTTGAGCCTGCCTCAGTAGGTAGAAGGAGGCATGCCCAGTATGCCTAGGCCTTGGCAAAGAGGCAAACAGATAGCACATACATCTACATGGTAGGAACCTAGGGAATGACACCTCACTCCAACTCACACATACAGTACAAGGGATGCCAAACATGACACTACTTGTGCTTAACCATGTATAGGGAGTGTACTATGTGCATTCAACATAGTCAGCCCTCCAGCACCATCCTCAATACTGGCACAGCCACAAGATAAGTCACGCTCATTATCAATTGCTGAATGGAATAGTATGTTCTGCTACCTGTTTGTATGGTATGGATGTGAGCATGTTAGGGAATCGGGTGGCTGAATGGGATGCCAGCAGATAGTAGACACCTATATTGGCAGCATGAAATCCTTAACAAATACTGGTGTCAACATAGCAGGCAGTACTAGACAAGGCGACAAAACCCACTGCAGGACATGTGGTGGACCAAATGTGTGTCCATAGGACACACACATGCATGTCAGTGAGGCTCACATATGCAACAACAGTCTCAGCCAGCAGGGCAGGTGTAGACAAACACAAAGAAAGGCTGTGACAAGGCCTCTGATAGATGGCAATAGAGAACACCACCCCCCCAAACCTACACAGACAGACTACAACAGGTCAGGCAGTGAGATGTTAGTGCTGAAGTGTAAGAAGTCTGAAACTGAAATGTAGGTCAATAAAATCTAAGAACTGTAGTACACTGATATGAGTCTAGTCTGCATGATAGGTCAGAATACAGAATGGAATAGAGTACCTGAAATATCAGTACAGTCATAGCAAATGTGTGCAGTTGTCAAGTGTGACCCTCCCACAATCCTATGTAGAAATGTAGTAACATGTATGTGTAGGTATAATGACAGTGGAGCACAGATTACCTGAGCTGGCCAAAGTAGCAGGCTAGATTGTAGCACGTGTACAATAGGCAGGGATGTGTGTGTTAGGTTGGTGTGTGTTGTCTATTGTGCGAAAGTGGTCAGCATGTAGGCATGGTGGGTTGTGTCCTGGTGGCCAATGGCCAGTACTGTTAATGACAGGGCCAAGTTCTCACAACTGCAGTGCCAAACACAATGCATCCCAGCAAGACATATTCCAGCAGTAATCCATACCAGTGCTCACATTCTGGTCTGATAAAATAGCAGGGTAATGACATCTTTAGTAAGTGTATTTAATGCCATGTATATAACATGCATCTATGTGCTGTCATTACAGTAGCAAGGGGTGTGAGTCTACTGTCTGGGACACCTGAGTATATATGGCTTGAACAACACTCTTTTCCATTTGAATGTGTTACATACATGGGTAGTATCTCAGGTTATATGCAGTCACACTGGCATGTAGTGTATCATTATGGTACTACTGTTGACAGTGCATGTAAGAGTAAATTGCAGAATGTAGTACTGGAACCAAACAGCCCTGCATACAAAGGTGGACTCTGAGTCCTCACTGTCATGTTCCTGGTGTGTGAGCTGTGTCTCATTAAATATTACCTACTGGATATTGATCTGACATGTGGAAAACAACTGTAGTCTACTGTGTGTATAGCACATGTCAGTGAGGGCTGCTGTCATGTAGTAATGGCATACTTATTGGTGTCAGACGTCTCTCTGTCAACACATTCATCCTAATGCATAGCTGATGTCTGCCTGCCCTCTGTACAGATGTGTAGATGTCAGGTATCCATCTTGGCTACTTACAGGCAATATATGCTTGACTGACACTGACATGTCTGCACAGCTGTGTTATGAATGCCACAGCTAGAAATCCACACCCTGTATGCACCACATGCCATGGATACCTCAACTACACTACCACAGTCAACAGAACATGCTTGGGTACAGGTCTCCAAGACAGGCACTGACCATGGTATGTAATACATGTTCATACATGTTGACTGGAGCACCTCAATGGCCCTCTGCAAGAGGCAACCAGATGATTGTCTGTTGCATGTAACTCTCACCCTGAAGATCACCCCTGTGGTATCCATTGATAGATGGCCTGCTGACACATGGCAGGTGGCATGATATCACTGTACACACATCCCCTACACTTCCCATCTCTCCATGGACAATAGCCTGGTACACACCTATGAATACCTGCACAGATGGACGCCAGTACTGACAAATGTATACGTGTGCATTACTGAGAATATCAGTGTCTGTGTGTTTGTAGACCAGTAGGTGAGAATACCCTGAGGCCCTGTACACTCACCGTACTCCCCATTGCCATAGTTAGATGTGGCTGCTGCTGTACTGGACATTACATGTACCTTGTTACACTCTTCACCCTAAGGGCTACCTGGGGCTTGCAGTACCAGCACAACACTGCTGACAAATGGGTTGATAGGCATGGGATACCCACTGAGTTCTGGCAAGTGTGTGTGTGTGTGTGTGTGTGTGTGTGTGTGTGTGTGTGTGTGTGTGTGTGTGTGTGTGTGTGTATTTGTATGGTACAGCATTCTGAGGCCACATTCACATAATACAAAACTCCTTGCCACACAGTATTAGGGATAGTGATTTTGCTGACCCTAGGAGAGCCATGACATTGCATCATCCTACTATCCCTGTGCATGTGTATTAGATGCATATCCCTGTAGTAGAACTCTTGGGATAGACAAGGGGCTGTATTGCAGTCGTCCTGGTCAATGTGTGATGGTCGGCATGTCAGAGTGTTATCATGGGTGTCAGTGCATACAATATCCACTGTGGGGTGTGGGTGCTGGGTATACTGTCTTTACATCATGGTACCCCCGGTACATGTCCCATGTTCCACTGTACGGGGACCACTGTCACCATCAACCATACAGGTAACTGATAACACTATCCAGCCAAGTTATGCATGTGCTGTGTGTAACTTATCTGTAACAAAATGGACACACTGACAAGGTAGTTAGCACTGATAAGCCCAGGTCTCTCAGATGTGTGTTTGACTGTGATGTGATTGTCAGTGTGTATATGACAACATGTCACACTACGTACTGTCCATAAACAACCAGTACATCTTCCAGTACCATACTTTACAGGCCTGGGGATGTTCTTCACATAACATGTAACCTGGAACACACCTCTTCCTAAAAGCTGTGTGGTGTGTGCAGGTAAGGCTACACATCAGTAGCACTACATACCTATGTAGGCGTTCTAGTCCCAGTGTTGCCAAGTAAGAGTGTGAGTGTATGAGATGGAATCTACTTCCGTTTGCAGAATATACATGTCCCAGGAGGTCATCTGTCCGAGAACTGCCTGTCATATGCTAACATTTCACAGGTATCATCCTGTAGAAATACATTCCATCACAACTAGTGGTAGATGTGTAAATGCTCTCTTCCCCACTGTATAGATCTACAGCGATACTGGAGTTGGTATATATAGCTGTGTGTTGCTCTTGTGGACACAGCCACCATCATTGCAGTTACTGTTGAGTGTATCCCCTTGCTTAGCTGGCTGTAATACTGTACAGTTCATGTTAACAGGTTAAGTAGTTGTCTATCACACTATCTGTGGTTCTACAGCACCTCTCACCCTCCAAAGGGTAGGCCTGTGCCACCCACACCAGCACACCTATATTTACCGAGTTGAGGATTGCAGTACATTGGGGACGGGGACACATATCCTGCCAGTAACATCGTCAATTACATTAAACTAGCAGACTGCTTATTTCCCAATGTGTTGTTGTGCCTATTCTGTCTTGGTGAAATTGCATAGGCTGCAATGGGTTCCTTGCACAGGTATATACATCCATGTGTACTGAATTTTCTGTGTATTGCATCAACACCAAAGCTGCTGTGTGTGTTATACACAAACATGTGGTGTGTACCACCCAGTACACTTACCATTGTCCACTGTAGAAGGGCTGCTGACATCAGCCACTATGCACTCACCTGTATAAACCACCCCCAGACCTATCAGCCATGTGGCACATGCAGTAACTGTTATACAGACCTGTGACATGTGTTCACCTGTACTCAGGATATGGCACAGCCAAGGTGTCAGCACAGTGCCATACCCCTTGTTGGACACAACAGCAGACCATCCTCCTGCTGACACATGGACACCTACAACACAAACAGAATACATTATGGAGACCACAATCACTAGGTGTTAATAATAACTATAATGCATCGTGGCTGGACAGCTACACTTCCTGACATGTAAGCATTAAACTTTACTCCTGACAATATGTTACACAGCAGTACACTGGTACACCATAGTGCAGTCACCCTGTGCATCAGAACCATATTAGTCTGTCCCTGCATCAATGTTATGGATGACAGGGATGTGGCACAACTATCATCATATGCACAGGGTGTGTTGTTGGTTTGCAGCATTTATATCACGTTATCGGAAGATGAAAATAGTGAACGCTATTTCATCGACCCCAAAACATCTAAACATGAAAATATCGAACATTCAGAACAGCAAATATTTTCCCATGGAAAAAAATTGCTGCTCCGAAAAACATACACACAACACAAGCACATCAAACAAACAGCAACTACACACATACACTTAAATTCCTACATCTAAAGCTACACTAAACTAAACATACACTACTATCTACCCACTTAGCTTAACCCAAACCCTAACCCTAAGGTCTGTCACTATCGCATACTCACGTAACCTACGCCCTAACCCTAACTCACTTAAACCATCCCTAACCCTAACGTACATACAATCACACACTTATTTGAACCCAACCCGTAACTTTCCATCACAGTGCTAAGAATAGCGAAGCCACAGAAATGGCCAACCAAATTCTTTTCCGAGGAAAGAGTTCACTGTTCTGCAGCTTTGCTATTCTTAACATTTGCTGAATACTGTTTGATATCAGAACATTTGATGTTTTAATACTTCGATGTTCTGATATAGACCCGGTTTGCCAGAGTCCTAGGCTGAGCCATACATTTAACACCATGTGTGTGAGTGAGGGGGTTTAATTATTAATTTGGCCATGGTGATGTGCTGTGTGTAGGTATGGGGTTACCCTAGCTGTGTTTGTATTGTGTGTGAGTATGCATGCACACAGTACTGTCATGTGGCTGCCCTATACAGGTGTTTGTTGGACAGCTGCAGACCATACCTGGCAGAGTGTGCATTTCACTGTCTCCAGTCATGGACACAAGAACTGTGCCTGCCAGGGGTTCCACGGGCACCACCAGGTACAAGCCACGATATGGTACTCTCCCCTGATGATGACATATGTCCGCTGGATCTGAGTCCCTCTTAGGACTGGCCAGGGACACTTGCACGTGGCATGCTAGGGTGTGGTGTGGACAGCGCTCCCCCTGCAGTGCTGGGGCTTGTACTGCCACTACAAGAGCGGCTCTGTGTTCTGGCACATCCACGTTGACCTCCAGATGTTGATGTTGCTGGCCTATGTCCATGTGGCCATTGCACCACTCCCACCATATGCTTGAGCACGGACATTCCACGGTCAAGGATTCCCACCATCTCACCCAACCGTCTATTCATGACCTCTGAAAAATAATGGAGGGCACCTGCAATATCACAGATGTTGTCAGTAACAGCTGAATGAGTAGCCCACTGCAACCTCAGACCCTGTCTGGTGTACCGTTCCATATGTCCCTGTGCCTCCATGATGGCCTGAAACATGGGTCTAGTGATACCAGATGTGGCACTTCTGCCAGGGCCACAATGACCAGCAGCCCTCGAATGAGTATCCCTGTACATCTGCCTATGTGGTACCCCACCGGACATCCGGCTATGGCTGCTGTCTCCAGACACACAAGCCATAGATACCACACTGTCCTGTCCCATGGCACCAACCACCAACTGTCCCTCAGCTAGGCCACTGGTGATGGGGGAGATATAGGCATTTTGACTGTGTGTGGGGATGGGGTGGAAAGCAGTGGGATGTCAAACGATGGTGCAGCTTCATCCCCTGACAACCCCGCCTGTGCCTTAACACACCTATCATCATTTTCAATGTCTGTATGGACACCAAGATCAGATCACCTGCAGGAGGGACCCTGACCCACCTCGCCACCTGTGAGGGGAAAACAAGAAATGCACTTTAAGACCTGTACATCATTGCTTAACAGTACACTCATGCACACACACACACACACACACACACACACACACACACACACACACACACACACACACACACACACACACACACCATGACATTCAACCATACTACTTACCTGTTCCTGAGTTTACAGAATGTCCCTAGTTTTTTCTCTTAAGTTCCCCATCTTGCATCAGTCTTGAATAATTACAGTCAATAATACCAATCATTAATGTATCATTCTTCTAATTGCTTAGACAAGTGATCACAAAACATGACCTGTTACTCCATTACCTCTTTACCTTGATTGGAGTTGTTTTTTCAAAGAGTCCCTGATGTCATCCAGTGTTCACCCTGGCTTTGTCCAGACGTCTTGAGCATGGCCCCCATATGTTATGGGCTACTACAGTCATTCAATAATGTCATGCACTGGAGTGTCATACGTAACTATTGTTCAGTAGATGCAAGATCTGTTGCTCTATTAACTTTTTATGTGGACTACAGTAATACTTGAAAACACTCTCTGGTGTTGTCTAGTAATTCCCCAATGCACCTTTAGTGCTGCATATGTGGGTATTTCTTCACCTTTCTGCTGACTGCAATTAAAACAGTATCCCTGGTGTCTAGTTTTCCCTCCCATTACATGTTTTATGCTGCAGACTTTATTATACTATCAGCTATCCTGAGATTACATGTCAGACATGTATTCCTTGTATCTCATGTGTCTGTCCATGTCCATGTACTGCACGATTTCAAAGGGAAGTTGAGAGGTATAAACAACCCCACACTTACACATGTGCATACATGGACACACACACTCACATACACATGCACATTCTACATACATTAACCCCCCTCCACTGCACCAGATAGCACTTACAGACACATTAACCCCCCCCCACTCACACACACATCCTTACAGGTGAGGTTGCACAAAGATATTACACACAGACCTCTCATTACCCATCTGCCAACATGCATGACATATGGCACTCAACAGCATGCAGCGCAGCTATATTCAATCCCTGCTAGCAACATTATACATCTCTGTGATGCATGGGTAGTGTTAGTAGGTGATGCCCCTTCCCCTGGAACACACTGCACCCATGTACACAATACTGCTGTGCACCTGTTCAGCACCCTGGCATGTACTGTGCACCATACCTCACAGGTGTACACACCATTGCTGAATCTGTATATGTGTGTCAGTTATGTTTGCTCTGCTGTTCACAGTCCCTATGTGTTTGTTCGACGTATACATGGGATGATATGTGGACAGATGCCATTTGTGAATGCCTGATTTACAGATCTCATCAGCATTGCATGTACGGCCAATAAAATACAATTACACTGACAACCTTCAAACTTTACCGTGGCTATGGGGAGTGTACACACCCTTATTGATATGGTGCCCTCTTCCTTGATATGCCATGGGGCCACATTACTGCTTATGTTAACATTACATAAACCTGATATGTGACATATGACCTGTGCAATCAAATGCAGTGTCAAACAAATGTGTTAGTTGTGGAGATGCTGATTGAGATGCATACAATTTGTGGGTGCATATGTGTGCACACCCTTATCATGA
>NC_056729.1:1255388596-1255411096 GCF_019279795.1 Protopterus annectens
GATGTGTGTGTCAGCAGGTGAATCAACTATGGCACCCAGTTTGCAGTCATCTGCAAACTTTGTCAGCCATAATCCTCCCATATTTGCTTTCACATCCGAGAAGTAAATGCCGAATAAGAGTGGTCCCAAGACCGAGCCCTGTGGGACACCACTGTGACTGGTTTTGAGTCTGACATGGCTCCAGCAATTTTGACCTTATGGGTTCTGTTTTTAGCCAGTTTGCTACCCATCTTGTGACATATGGATTTACATTTAGGCTGCTGAGCTTGTCTATGATGCCAGAGTGTGGTATCGTGTCAAAGGCTTTAGCCACGTCCAAGTAGGCAGTGTGGACAGCCTTGCCCTCGTCGATGGCACTAGTGACTGTCTCGAAGAAGTCAACCAGGTTTAAGAGGCAGGATCTGCCTTTTACAAAACCGAACTGGGTGGGATCAAGGGTCTGCAGATCTCCAATATCGCCATTTATGAGTTCCATGATGATTCTTTCCATAGCCTTGCAGACCAGGCTGGTCAGACTTATGGGGCGGTAGTTACCAGGGTCAGCAGAATTTCCCCCTTTGTGGAGTGGGACCACTGTTGCTGTGCGCCAGTGTTCAGGTACATATCCTGTAGTGAGGCTAAGATTGAATAGCGTTTTTAGGTGCGGGTTTAGTTCATCTTGAAGTTCACGTAACACGCAACCGGGGATACCATCGGGTCCCATAGATGCTGTGTTTTTTGCTTTGTTGAGTGCTGATTTCACCTGTATGTCTGAGATGACAGGTAGGTTACATTCAGCAGGGATAATTACTACATCTTTAGGGGGTGAGGGAGGGGAGAAATTTGCACTGAACCTATCTGCCAGAATATTGGCAATGTCGGTAGGGTCAGTGAATTTTTTGTCGTTGTGTACCAACTCAGAGCATATCTGAGAATTTCCTCAAAAAGGTTCTGACATAATTGAAGAAGGCCTTGTGATTGTCTTTGGTATCCTTGGCAATCTTTCTCTCAAAGTTGGCTTTAGATGTTTTTATGAGAGAACGTAGTTTTTTACTTGTGCTGATCAGGGAAGCCTTTCCCTTGTGGGATTTGGCTTTGTCCTGCAGTAGCTTCCTTCTTTTGTTGTACAGTTTGTTTATAGCCGGGGTCCACCAAACCGGGAGTTTTCCCTTGGTGGAGAGGATCTTGGTTTTAGTTGGGATTGCTTGATCCATGCATTCTTGGAGATGTCCGTAGAAGGCTGTTGTGTAGGATTCAGCATTTTGGGATGTGGTTTCCATTAACCCAGTAGGCTTAAGGGCTATCATTTCTGACTTAAGGAGTGTAAAGTCAGCTTTTGAAAAATTTTTCACTGTAGTCTTTTGTTCTGGGGGTGGGGGTGGGATATGTACATCCAACGTGATCAGTTTATGGTCAGATCTTACTAGTGAGGGGTTTATATCTGGTGCGGAGCATTTAGACCCCATGTTTGTGATAATCAGGTCAAGTATATTATCTCTCCTCGTAGGAGAAGTGACCAGTTGCTCCATAGAATTTGAGTTAATGAATTCCAGGAATCTTTGGGCTAGGGTGTTAGGGCTAGAATAGTGGGCCCAGTCTATGTTGGGGTAGTTGAAGTCACCCAATATGATGGTGTTTGGTGTGACATTCATATCCTCCAGTGTTTTCAGGAATGCTTGATGGGATTCCTGGGATTGGGAGGGTGTTCTATAACATGCGACCAGTTGTATGGCAGTTTTGCCTATGGTGAGTAAAACTTGTATGGTTTCTGATGCTTCATGGGTAGCCACCAATCGAGAGGTGTAGGTGTCCTTTATGAAAATGGACACTCCCCCTCCCTTTGTGGTTCGGCCTGGAACTTGAGGCCGAAAAGCATGATATGAGGTATAGCCTGGTAACGCTGGAGTGCTCTCAGGAGCCTTGAACCAAGTTTCAGTTACTGCACAGACATCGATGTTCTCCATACTGAGAAGTGCTTTGAGTGCCTGCATCTTGAGATTTAGACTTCTGGCGTTGAGCAGCATTACCCTTAATTTTTTTCCATTTTTGTTTTTTACGGAGGTTGATTTGTCTTTTGAGCATTGCCTAAAAAAGGCACTATGGGGGTGGCAAGAGCCTTGGCCAGTATCCGAAAGCCCAGTGGTGACAGGTGCAAGCCATCCCTTATGGCAACGCGGCTTGTCCAGCATGTCATCCCAGGCTGACAGACATTGGACCCCCCTAGAATGACACCAGTGATTAAGCCAATTGTTAAAATTGATCATTTTGTCTTTGTACTGAGGCATCATTCTTGGTGAAGGCAGGATGCTGCTCAGGGTCAGGGTCATACCAGTCTGGGCTACATAATCGGAGAGCTCCTCAATGTCTCTTTTCATGTAGTCCAGGGAGGTACGTCTCAGGTCATTCACACCAGCATGGACAATGACTGCATCATACTTGTACTTGCTTTGGAGTGACCTGAGTGCGTGTGTAATGTGGCGGATCCTTGCTCCCGATAGGCAGCTCACCGTTACCCTCTCCTTATTCAGCCTGGTAAGTGGAACGTCGGTGTGTCTGACTATAGAGTCACCTATTACTAATGTCTCTGGCATAGTGTTTTGCCTTAGGGGCTGTGATTGTGTGACACACCTGTTGTTTGAGGTATGTGTTGTAGGTGTTACGTTTTGTGGGGGTGTATTCCTGGGTGTCTGCTTAGGAGGCCTTTGTTGTTTTGGTAAGTTTTTTATAAGAGCCTCCGAGTATGTCTTTGTGTTCTTATGTGTTTGGTTTGTAGTGGTGGTGGTTTTATGTGTGACCGGTTTTGCTTTGGGTGTGGGTACCTTCTCCTCCTGTCTGGTCTTGCCAGTCCTGAGTTGAGAGAGTTCAGCCTCCAGTCTGGCTATATAGTTGCATCTCTCACAAGTATTTGTGTTAGTAGGAAGGAGGAGAGGGTTGTCTGTGTACATGAGACAATTGTAACATTGTCTTAAGATTCCCGGGTTAACCAGCTGAACAAGAGAGGATGCTAGTGGTCTACCACTCGACATACTAGAATATTATAAGGAGTGCTGTGCCTTTAAGGGAAGTGGGTATTCACAGGGGGTAGTGGATGGCTGTAGTGCTTACTTTAGTATAAGAGTGCTTACTTTATTATAAGAGTGCTTGCTAAGACTAGAAGTCCCGAAAACAGTGCTAATATATACAGCTAAATAGACTGAGTAGAGCTTTCTAAGTGAAAAATTGAAGAGCAGACTTGGCGGAGCCAGAAATAGTTTAAACCTGTATAACGCTGCTGCGCTATGCACAAATCACAAAAACGCCCTGAGGCGGATTTTTATACAGGGAACTTGAAAAGAGCTAGAAATGGTCCAAAGCAACCAATAATTTACAGCTCAAGTGCTGAGGTCACTTCCCCCAGGGACAGATAGGCTGCTCAAGGCTCCCCACTCCCACTGATGAGCTCAGAAACTTCCTTCTATCCAAGTAAGGCAATGGCCAACACAGGAACTACACACAGCCCAGAATACAGCAAAGCCTGTATACTGGTCCAAACTAGTCAAGCAAAGGCGGGAAAACAAGGAGTATTTTTTTTTGTTTTTTGTTTTTTCAGGAAAGCACACAGAAATGTAATTAAGCAAACAGTAAAATCAATTTACACAGGCTAGCACACTTTAGTGGGCAGCCTCAGCAGTTAAATTAACAAAAAGCAGTATTAATCGACCAGAGTCGACCAAAATGCTACTTTTAAGTGCAGATACTTCAGAAATCAGCAGATAGACACAAAAACAGTTATAGCTAGTTAAATGAAAGCCAGAGAGGACAATGCAGATAAAAAGCCAAAAATACTTAAATCTGGAAAGTGGTCGCTTCTTTCAGTTCTCTGTTGCCAGGACCCTCCTGCAGGACCACGTGGAGCTCTGCTTGGATATATAGCCAGAAAAAACGCCCTGAGGCGGATTTTTATACAGGGAACTTGAAAAGAGCTAGAAATGGTCCAAAGCAACCAATAATTTACAGCTCAAGTGCTGAGGTCACTTCCCCCAGGGACAGATAGGCTGCTCAAGGCTCCCCACTCCCACTGGTGAGCTCAGAAACTTCCTTCTATCCAAGTAAGGCAATGGCCAACACAGGAACTACACACAGCCCAGAATACAGCAAAGCCTGTGTACTGGTCCAAACTAGTCGAGCAAAGGCGGGAAAACAAGGAGTATTTTTTTTGTTTTTTGTTTTTTCAGGAAAGCACACAGAAATGCAATTAAGCAAACAGTAAAATCGATTTACACAGGATAGCACACTTTAGTGGGCAGCCTCAGCAGTTAAATTAACAAAAAACAGTATTAATCGACCAGAGTCGACCAAAATGCTACTTTTAAGTGCAGATACTTCAGAAATCAGCAGATAGACACAAAAACAGTTATAGCTAGTTAAATGAAAGCCAGAGAGGACAATGCAGATAAAAAAGCCAAAAATACTTAAATCTGGAAAGTGGTCACTTCTTTCAGTTCTCTGTTGCCAGGACCCCTCTGCAGGACCACGTGGAGCTCTGCTTGGGTATATAGCCAGAAAAAAATGCCCTGAAGCGGATTTTTATACAGGGAACTTGAAAAGAGCTAGAAATGGTCCAAAGCAACCAATAATTTACAGCTCAAGTGCTGAGGTCACTTCCCCCAGGGACAGATAGGCTGCTCAAGGCTCCCCACTCCCACTGGTGAGCTCAGAAACTTCCTTCTATCCAAGTAAGGCAATGGCCAACACAGGAACTACACACATCCCAGAATACAGCAAAGCCTGTATACTGGTCCAAACTAGTCGAGCAAAGGCGGGAAAACAAGGAGTATTTTTTTTTGTTTTTTGTTTATTCAGGAAAGCACACAGAAATGCAATTAAGCAAACAGTAAAATCGATTTACACAGGCTAGCACACTTTAGTGGGCAGCCTCAGCAGTTAAATTAACAAAAAAACAGTATTAATCGACCAGAGTCGACCAAAATGCTACTTTTAAGTGCAGATACTTCAGAAATCAGCAGATAGACACAAACACAGTTATAGCTAGTTAAATGAAAGCCAGAGAGGACAATGCAGATAAAAAAAGCCAAAAAATATATAGTGGCCTATGATTATGTCATGCTGCCATTCCTGCCATCATTCCAGTAATATTGTGATCCCCGCAGATATTGTGGGGTAGGGTCCATATATATGTGTGGGCTACAGCTGGACAAACATGTGTGCCCCTATGCAGTTCAGAGGTCGGTGTATGTAGCACTGTTATATGCCCTTGTAAGTCATTCTATGAGGGAAGGTTATGCACCATATATAACCTAGGCTGTTACAACATGTAAAGGATATCAGTAGTAAGACACCTTAAGTTATATGGCTGTACATTTTCATACATTTCACCTTGGGAACATTGGTGGGCTAGTGCTTACTGTCATGCAGACTGTTCTGTTTGTCAGTGTGACAGTGATGTTTTAAGTTAAGCATTGTTATGTAACAGATACATCTTCATTGTGACAACTTAATTCTCCCCCCCCCCCCCCCCAGGGGTTGAGTACAGAGTATAATTGGAGGCTGCTGAATTACATCTGCTTTACTTACTGTTGATTGATTGTTATCTTCCGGTCCAGTGTTTCTTTACTGTTGTACTACTTGAAGGCTTTGGCCTGGAGAGCAACATGTTATACTTTCAGAATACTGTATAAAATTATTTGCTTGAGAGTGGCATTACTCAGTTAGTATGCATTTCAAACACCTAACAGCTACATGAGAGGGCATATACAACTGTAATAGTATGCAAATAAACATTTCTTATGTATGCCCACATGTGTGTAGTGTCATATCCTTTGACTTCTCTTTGGGTATATGTTTAATGCAATAATTGTCCTTTGTATGAGAGAATCATACACTGTCCATTTTAAAAGGTGGCAACCGTAAGATTACCGGCTGTTCAATATGCTGTGCACCCTCTAAATATGTATCTTCCTTTACGTATCTATAGTAATATATGTATATGTGTGTATATATGTGTATATACATATATACGTATATATATATATATATATATATATATATATATATATATATATATATATACACACACACACACACACACACACACACACACACACACACACACACACTTATCTGTATATATATATATATATATATATATATATATATATATATATATATATATATATATATATATATATATATATATATATATATATATATATATATATATATATATATATATATATATATATATATATATATATATATATATATATATATATATATATATATATATATATATATACATGCATATATGTATGTGTGTATATGTATCATTGGAATGTTTACTGCTTCCACATTGTACATTCCCTATGGTAGCCAGACTGTACTGCATGATATGTTATTGATACCATCCTGACATTGTACAGGTGGGATGGATTACTGTTAAATACTTGTGGCTATGTTGTGTAGGGTTCCGGATATGGGACTTGCAAGTTTTGGTATTGTGTTGCAAGGCAGATCTGTTTGGCTGTGGGGGAGGGGATGATATCAATAATTACAAGAGGTACTTAGATTGGGCCCCCTCACCCCCATTAACCGTGCCTTTGGTCATATATGTATTTGTTGTGTTCTCTTATATATCTATCTATATGAAACTTAAGCCTTTACATAAAGAGAAAGCTCATATGTAGAAATATTCCATATTAATGAAGTGTGGTTCTCCCCTACATCTTCTTCAGGGTTTGGCACTTCATTAATACTGAATATTTCTACATAAGAGCTTTCTCTTTATGAGCAATGTGTCTTATGTAAAGGCTTAAGTTTCATTCCTACTTGTAGGAGTAAACTCTCAGATACTATATTAGATTTGAGGGTGTTTTGTAGAAATGTGATGTTACGCCTGCTTTATGTGGATATGAATCAACGTTCCCCTTCAAGTACAGACGTTAATGGTCCATATGGCCTGAGGAAATTTAGTAGTTTTGTTCCTGCCAATCACTCCCTGGTTGAGGCATATCTGAAATTAACTGAAGATGAGATGTTTAGTTTTTATGATACTCGTGATACTCATTATGCACAATGTAAGAATAATTTAACTTATTTTGAAAAGGGAGCACTGAGAGATCTACAGCGTAATAAATGGATTGTTATTTGCCCGGCTGACAAAGGTGGCCTTATATTGGTCATGGACAGGGCACATTATGAGCAATCTATGATCTTAATGTTGAGTGATAGTAGTTTCTATAAGAAAATTACTGCTGATGATGTCCATAAAGTGGTGAGGTTGGTGAGTCATAGTATATTCGATGTTTTCCTTACTCATCTTGTTACAGAGAGTGTGTTTTCTTTCTTGGAGGTGACCAATCCATTAATTCCTCTTATACAAGGTCTTCCAAAAATACATAAACACCCCACCGATCCACCTATGAGACCTATAGTGGCCGGTGATGGTTGGGTGACAGAACCCCTTTCTTTGTATGTTGAGAAGTCCTTAGGACCTGTTATTAATTTGAATCCAGTAGTTCTTAGGGATTCCAAACAATTTCTTTTAGATCTTTATCAGTGTATTTCTTCTCTCAGTGATGTTGAGAGTGTTATATTTGTCACTTTTGACGTGCAATCTTTGTTTACTATGATTCCCAATGGGTTGGGTATTCAGTTTGTACATGAGTACCTCTCGTTGCATAGTGAATATACTTCAGCACAGGTAGATCTTATCTGCTATTTTTTAGAGATGGTGCTCGAGAATAATGTTTTTACCTTTAATGGTGAAATGTACCTTCAGAAACATGGCGTAGCTATGGGCACCTCATGTGCAAACAACTACGCCAATATGTTCTTAGCACATTGGGAAAATAATAGTTTGTTTTCTACCCCTGGTTTCAGGGAACACATTTTGTTTTATCGACGTTTCATCGATGACTTGTTTTCATTATGGAGTGGCCCTGTGGATGGGCTACTTGCTTTTTATGATATGATGAATAATTTGACTGATTGTTTAAAGTTTACTTTTACTTGGTCGGTTACACGTATTGAGTTTCTAGATTTGTATATTGAGAAGTTGCCTGGTAACATTATTAACACTGGTGTCTACCGTAAGACCTGCCATAGGAATGCTTTTCTATTTAGATCTAGTATGCATCCTGGCTACATTTTTAAGAATTTAATTAGTAGTCAAGGGATAAGGGCCTCTAGATTGAATCCCACTACTTCTGGCTTTTTACAGGAGATTGATGGCTTGAAATCTAAATTGTTGGAACGTGGATATAGCCTCTCTGAAATAGATAGGCAATGGTCAGATTTAGATCAGCTGAGAATGACAACAGCAGGTCCATATTTTGGACCTACCATAGATACCAATGTTACTAGGGAGAGAGACTCTGATATTCCTGGAGTTAAGGTTCCCTTGTTTTACACTAGTGACCATTGTGATATCACCAGATTGTTTGGTCAGCATTGGGCTAACCTGCAAGTGGACGATGACATACGTAGAATTGTAGGTGAAAACCCCATCTTTAGGTTCAGGAATTGTAAGAATTTGAAGAGATTGTTGTGCTATGACAAGAATCATAGCAATATGTCCTCTAACCCTGGCTCTACTCTACCTTGTGGTAACTGTAGCTTCTGTACTTTCATTAATACCTCTGAAACTTTTTCTCATCCTGATTTATCCAGAGAGTTTATATTCCATGCATCTGCGGATTGTATGACCCCCCCCCATGTGATATACCTGGCAGAGGGCATCATCTGCCGCTCCATCTATGTTGGTAAAACCAACAGGTTCCTTCGCGATAGAATGAGGGAGCATTTGTACCATATTAGGAAGGGGTATTTACACAATGCACTTTCCAAACATGTTTTGGAATTTGGTACATCCCATTCTTTTCGTTTCAGAGTTATTCAGACTATTAGTCCGAGCCTTAGGGGAGGTGATGTTTGTACACACACTGAGTGCAGGGAGGCTTGTTGGATTATTATGCTCCATGCTGATCGGGGCAAGGGGTTGAATGAAAGGGCCTCTATTAAGCCTGCTCTGAAGAAAAGGAGACTCTATAAATAAACAGGCCATAATCTGTACTGCACCTGTTTTGAGCCTTTTATATGGATTCTTATATGGATTTTTGTAGTTGCAGCTATTATATATATTTTATTTTGTATCTACATGTTTATATATATATGTGTGTTTTATGTCCTATACAGTTTTATTTTTATTCATATATATAATATTTATATATGTATATATATATATATATATATATATATATATATATATATATATATATATATATATATATATATACATATGTATATGTACGTTTTTTATATATACATACATATATATATATATATATATATATATATATATATATATATTATTTTATATTTATATATATAATATAGAGGTGAGTTTGTATGCATGTTTATGGTTTTGTTGTTATATGTTTTACACATATACATTTTCCTTTTATGGGGCGTCAGCATTCAATTTAATTGTTAGCTCTATGCTCTTTATTGTTTTTTAGTTATGATTGATTTAAAATGGGTTGTGTGTTAGTAGTTGTGATTTGGTCTGATGAAGCTGAAACAGTGAAAGCGCTTACCTCCTGTCGACTACAATAAAGGATTTTATATATATTTTTTACATCATTGCCATTTCTTGCTTTCTGCACCTTGAATTGTTTTACCAGTGAAGTTTCCTGTGTGGATTTTTGGACCTTGTATATGCCTGGATCTATCCGTTGCTATTCGTTTATTTTATTGCATTGGTTTATCTTTACTTAGCAACGGAGGACTTACCACTCGGGTTCCACCTTTTTGGTTTCATTTTAACTACCTGAATGTTGCCACACATATTACCAGATTCAACATTATTATTATGCATATACGTCTCACTCTGTTACTGCACACACTCTGGTCATAGCTTCACAACATGGGAGTAGAGATGGGCCATACGTTGCATATTAATCTCATAACATTTTGGTGAATTACTGGAGTAACAGGTTTGTTCTTATAGATATATTTCTGATGGTTATGATGTCTGACAATCAGTTGTATGTCATTATTTGTTGTTTAAACTTCTGGGATCATCCTGCTGATTTACCAGGGGGACAGGGTGACAGGCAAGAAAATTAAGCCAATTATCTGACCATTCGGACAATATCTGTACAGTTGAGAGGTATGATTTTGCATACAGCTTACTACCACTCCCAGGCTTCGAACCATGGCTGTGTGTGCTAAAAATACAACAGTTTATGTCTTAGTTGAGTGCGCTATTTGGATTATGTTGTGTATCTTTTCACTGTTTTCTAAGTCTCTCTCAGTTGTACAATATGACCTTGTGAGTACAACAGTCATATACAGACATTCCTACACATTTTATTTATGTGGCACAATGTAGGTAACAGTGCTTAATACAACAGTACTATTAAGAGAATGCAACACTACATTACCATATGATACCAGAGTAAATACACGCAGTTCAGGTGTTAGACCTTTATTGCCAGGCTGTTACCCTTTTATTTACATACAACCTACATGAGACTCTTCCTGCCATAATGTCTGGTTTATTCAGTACATGCCATACACAATACAGGTTTTAATATGGCAATTAACTTTCTACTACTTTTGGATTTATTTCTCATGATAGTACATGCTATATTATTACTAACCTGCCTCACAATGCAGCCTCTGCAGCCTACAGGCATGGGCTTCCTGATTCACAGCCTTCAGGCATGGGCTTCCTGATTCACAGCTCACTCTGCTGCTGCTGTCAAAGACATAAGAGGAATATTTAGCCAAACCTATCCACAATATACACGAGCTAGCAATTATTAAACAGGTAGTAGAATGAGTACTTACACACTGCTGGGACATCACCCCTCTGCCTAGCTTCTTGGATCCACTGATCCAAGAGCTCCCTCTTCCTCTGTTTCAGGTTGGCATAGTGATGCCTGACCTGATCACCAGTTCGAGGGATGCCAGTGGCACTGGTGAGGTCACGGGCGAGACCGTCCCAGGCTTCCGCTTTATATTGGGAACCCTGGCACTGGCCCTGCAGCAGTCTCTCTTCATGGTCTTTTACGAGGAGTCCTGCCATGACTTTGGACTTCTGGATGCCCCAGTGCTGTACTTGGAAGCACGATCCTTCTCCGACACCAGCCATAGTGCCTACAGGGGGAAGCTGCAACCAGCTATGGGATGTATTCCCACTTGTGGGTTTTAAATAGGGCTGATTTCCCACACTTTGCCGTGACTGGACAATTTTGAAAATGCAAAGCTATGGGCAAACCTGCTTACCTAAGGTTGGCATTGCTTAAATGGGTATACCAATGGGCATATCGATTTAGCTGGGCTACAGATTGCTTACACCTAGTAAGCAGAGATATGCAGTGCTTAGCATTGCTTATTTTTAAATTGGCACACTATTTGCTGTTTGGTATTGATTTATCACTTATTACATGTTATATATTTGTTTGGTATCCGTGATTCATGTGTATGTACACTGTATGGGGCACTTGTGTTTATTGGGGGATTTCATCACTTTATTACAATGACACCTCACATCTGGACTTACTGCGGTACTCCAGTTCACATATATATGTTATGTAGTATGTTATAGATTTCTTTCATATGTAATTTGTGATTTTGCTATAGTGAGGATCTGTTTGCGTATACCTCAATTTTATGTAAGACTCAGATGGCTTACTGCTTAACTGCTACGACTGTAGTGTACAAGGTCCTGGGTTCAAGACCTACAAGGCCTGTTTATTTTGTTGCTGGGCAGAACAGGGGCTGTTGGATACAGAGGGATTAAGGCACTTTTAAGCAGTTGTAAGTGGGTTTTAGTAACTGTAAGCAATGCTAACTTTCGGTTAAATATACTTACAAAGAGTTAGCTTCAAAATTGCTTAACCTGTGTGCGCATTGCTTACCCCATGCAAACAGGCTTAAATCTGCTTACTACTGCTTAAAAGTGCTTACTCCCGCTTACCCCTGCACTAATTTAGAAAGAAATGAAATATGGGTCTTGGAAAAGTGGTAGATTTGGACACTCTATGGATTTATCATTCATTACACAATTATAACTTCCTTTAGTATCCCTGATTCATGTGTACATATACTGTATGGGGCACTTTTGTTTCTCTGTGGATTTTACCACCTTATTACAATGACACCTCATATCTGCACTTAATGCAGTACTCCAGTTCACAAATATATGTTATTTAGTAGGTTATACAGCAAAAAAATGTTCCATATATTGCTTTCACATAGAAAATGGAATTTATTACAGTGCAGATCAAACCGGGAAGGGCTATTCAGAAAGCGAATGCTCTGACTACTACACTATTGCAGTACTGCTTCAACTGAATGTATCTTGCTATTTATCTTCTTGTGCTATTTAAGCTGCAGTATGTGTAGTTAAGCAATGGGCAAACCCACGCACCTATGGTTAAATTTAATCTGTTTGATAAAAAAAAAATCTCTACTGTTATTTTCTCTAGGAAGGGAAAGATTACACTTATTGCTGTGGTCTCCTGCATGCATATGCACATTTGGCAGACATCCTAGCAACCCCCTATACCCCTCAACCTCTTCATGCAACATATCTGGACAATGCTTGACAAAATGAGGTACAACTAGGGACATATTTTAAATATTGCTTTTATGAACTTAGGTAAGTTGCTAAAGTAACAGGATTTGTTTTAATATAATGTTTCTGATGGATTTGGTGTCTGAAACTAAAATGTATGTCATTATTTAATTATTTCAATCCTGACATCATCCCCCAGTGTTTCCCATGACAAATGGGGTAGAGGCTAACTGTATGGGCAAACAATCTGGACATTCTGAGAAGATCTGTACAGTTGGGAGGTATGCAAACCCCTATGAGAATTCTCGCAATAATAATCTCAGCAGGTGAGAAGCAAGGAACAGAGATGGAAAGAAGGGAGATGTTAATTAGTTCAAAGTAAAGAATAGTAACCCCCCCCCCCGTTTATTGGTTCTATCTGAGAAAAACGATGTTATAACCTGGAGGTAAGATTTCTGTGTTGAGGATGTGAGGTTTAAGCCAAGTTTCTGATAAGGTTAGGATGTGGGAGATGTGTTAGAAGTCCAGGAGTGCATTTCTGCTACTTTATTTGCAATGCTTTGAATATTTAAAGAGAAAATGTTTAGAGATTTGGGAGTGGGGGTGTTGGTAGGAAGGGGTAGGTGAAGGGGAGGGGTATGAGTTGTGGGAGGGCCTGGGTTAAGGTGGGTGTCTCCATCTAAAAGCAGTGTGTCAAAGAAAGTGAAAAGATAAAATAGCAAGTTCTGAGTAGTAGGAAATGTGGGTTTCCAACAAGAGGAGAGAGATGAATTAGAAAAACTGGTAATTTTGAGGAGGTCAAATGATGAAATAGGGAAAAGAGATGGTGAGATTAGTTGTGGGTGACAGATAGTGTGGGTGTTGAGAGTATACGGGAGAGTAGGTGAGGGGTGTTGATAGTAAAGTGATGAATGGTATGAGGCTGTTAGTGAGAGGAAGAAGATAAAGGTGGCAGAGAGATATAGTAACCACATGACAGGAGAATGTGTAGGTAGAGGGAATAGTAGAAGAACATCAAGTTTGCACTGATTAAGACTAATGAAGGCAGGGAGGGGGTGACTAGAGATGAAAGTAGGAGTTAGTGATAAGGCTGGATGTTGTAGGGAGGTGAAGGGGGAGTAATGAGACTATAGGGGAAGAGAGAGTAATGGAAGTGGTTATGGGAGAGAAGAGGTGTTAGATTAGTTGGGGAGGGTGACTGGGTAGAAGGAAGGGGTGTGGTGTGTAAAGTACAAATGTAATGAATGTGGGGGTGGGTGGGAATGGGGGTAGGGTAAGGGAGTAGAATGAGCCCGAGCATAGTGAGGGTGAATGGAGTGGGTTAGCCCAGATGGAAGAGGTACAATTTCCTAAAAAAAAATCAGATAAACTGGTTTGATAGTTGTGTGCAGGTAAGTTATGCACTGACCTTAAGGTATGGCAGGTTTTGAGATACAGTATTTATGTTAAGAACAGCAAACACATAAAGTCATGATTCATGTTTTTTACTTTAGCAGCAAGTGATAGAAGTTAGCTTTATATGCACAATAATATGTTAAGATAAGGGAAGAGAGCCGAGGGTAAGTGTAAGGGAGAGTTCCTCATGCTTAGTAAACTAGTTTTGTTTGTTGTATACTGTTACTGTTCCCAAGGAGGTGCTATGATTTCTACATGTGTACAGTCTATGGTAACCAGGACTTCAGGATAATGTGCTACAGGGTAGAACTTCTGCCTAGCTCTTGCTCTGTCCTCGCGTGCATGGGGAAAATGTATGCACTCAATGGCATGTTGTAGCATAGCATTCAGGAACTGATGGATGATCCTGGATGCTGTTGACTGTGACACCCCCAGCATTCCCACTCTGGAAGGTTCCTGTAGCTAAAATTCTAAGTGCTACACATATCTTAGTCTCCACTGGGATTGATTCCCCTTAGTTTGCCCTTGCTGTCAGTTGAGGACAACAGAAGTTGTACTGTTCCTGTAGTGTGCCTCTATACACCCTGTAATGTTCTACAATTTCCACCTCATGCAGATTGTGAAAAGTTGAATGGGGTCTAAACACCCTTCTTCCTCTTAGCCATAGTCTATTAGCAGCTGTAGCAGCATAGACATGGGCCTGCTGCACAAACACATGAATAAAAGCAACAGCAGCCGTAACATTCTGTCCGTGTAGCCTAATTTCCATGATTGTTTTCCAATAAGTTTTGAAATTTGCAGTAAAAACCAGCGCTGTGTCTACATGATTGTTTTATAGCTTATTGAATTGCTCCTCCAGCTTGGATTGCTTGATTAGCATACAATTCAGCTGCGTATGCTGTAATTAGCATGCCACAATGTTTACCGTGCTTGCGTTGCTCTACACAGCATGTAGAACAACTAACTGAATACAGAATGGTGCTCTATCATATGCGCTTCATGCTGCAACACACATATGGTTTTAGCAGGCCATGTAGGCTTTATTGAATCTCACTCTATAATAACGTGTGTGTGTGTGTGTGTGTGTGTGTGTGTGTGTGTGTGTGTGTGTGTGTGTGTGTGTGTGTGTTTATATGTCTGTGTATGCATGTATGTGTGCCTCTAGCGATACTCAGTACTCATGAACACAAAACTGATGTTCATTCCTCTAAGTGATGCTTTATGTTCTCTCTGTAAATCAGCTACTAGTTTTGCTAAGTTAATCCATATGTAAACGTATACCAGCTGTATGTCATATGTCTCTCTGCAAATTTTTATAATAATTTTTAATTTAATACTTTGTAAATGTTGATGCTTACTGTTGTGGAGCGTTTCAACCCGGGCTTATGCTGAATATGGGTTCCTGACCTAGTCGGAATTTTTCAGGTTAACAAATGTCAAATAAATAAGTAAATAAATAAATGTTTCACAAAATTTCTAGGCATAGTGATTCATTTTTTGATATTTTGGTGCTCCCATGCAGGAGTGCA
Organism: Protopterus annectens; assembly: GCF_019279795.1. Taxonomy (NCBI): domain Eukaryota; kingdom Metazoa; phylum Chordata; order Ceratodontiformes; family Protopteridae; genus Protopterus; species Protopterus annectens. Next base: position 1,255,404,083 of record NC_056729.1, read on the forward strand.
TACAGTATAACAGCTTGTAGGGCTTCCATTTTCTACAACTGCGATTTATTATTCGGCACTAGTTTTATTTTAATTTGTGTAAAGTAATTTTTTATTTATTCTTTATATGTTGTATTTTGTGTATAGGTGTTCAATCAGTTATGCTTTGTATTGCCCTCAATATCAGAGACATCAACTCCATTATTAAGCATAAGGTACGTATGATGCTTCAGAAGCCAGATATATGTTTTTTACAAATAGTCAAGACATTTATTTATACATTTATATTTGTTACACAAGAACAATTTTTGTCAGAACTCTGGTCATAAGATAAAGACAGGCATCATCACTATAACAGTAATCAGAAGATCTTAACCTTGTGAAAGTCTTTGACATAACAATTCAAAACAAAACAAACATACTTTTCTTTGTAATCTCATCTTAGTTGGTCATTTTAATTTGTAATATAAGAGTTAATCCGCATAGTTGTAGCAAGTAATTCATTATATCCAGTTTATAAAGCATATTGTATTACAGACAGGCTTGTATCACTTAAGTACAGATCAAATAGCAGAAATATTTTGTGTGTAAAAGCAACAGTTCTCACTTTTTTTGTACTTGTGCAATTTAAAACAAAACAAAACATACAGAAACTGAAATATTTTTAACGTGCAAATATGTTTTGTTGACAACAGTTGGCAGTCTGCATTTATGTATGGAAGAAAGCTTATGTTGCAAACATTTGTGAAGATGTCAACATATTACCTCACAGACAGTACAAAGAGCAAATCAAGATAAATGTACCCAAAGCGTACATAGTGTTCCACTTGGCAGCAACATGCTTCCTGCAGCAAACCAACAGTCTGAATGGGTATTAAATGTGCTTAACCTTTACACCCAGCTAACTTGTCATAATCAGTATGCTTACTTATATCTTCAGTCACCCTTTAGACTTATGAAATGTTGGTGGGGTGGGGGGCTGCTTTCACAGTTTGTGAACGTTTGTTCTATACTCTGGATATGTGAGCATATCTATCAACTATATCTCATTTCAAAAAATCTTTCTTCATTTGCTTCATAGATGTTCCCTTTCCCTATATTTAGAAGGCTTGTCACACATTTATTATTAAGATTTCTAAGCAAACATCCAACACAAATAATACTGAATCATATTGTTTCATTAACAAAATACCCTTTAGACATGAAACAAAACATTTTTTAAGCACAGTGTGATCTCCTTGAGTAAAGTTAACAAATGTTCAGATTTTTGCCTTCCTTTCCACATTGTGTGAGGTGCCTTTATTTCCTCATTTGTAAAACTGTAGCTTGACAGCTGTGTCAAGTTGAGCTACCTCTTAAACAAAGCAATACTGAGCACCAGTATAATCTGCTAGCTGGAACAGTATTACCTCTTTTGTTTAATTTCTCCAAGTATTTGTTACAGTATCAGTGACACAACAGGTAGCACAGTCACCTCTGGTCTAGAAGGCTCTGGGTGCTATTCCCAAACCATGTAGAGCACTGCAATACAGCATAAGGGGGCGTGCTGTATTTCTGAGGGTGCTGTACTTCAGATGACACATTAAACCACGGCCCCACTTGCTTGCGTTGGTGGTAGATCAAGTAGGTGGAAAAGAACCCACCGCACCAATGAAACTGAGTAAGGGAGGTTCCCTGATGCCCTGGCCAAGTTTTCTCTAGTAGTATAAATACCACCTAGGGTCTCCCCTAAGAAGAGGCTACTGCCTAGTGTGATTAACCTGATAAAAAATACCATAACAGGAACAGAGTCCATTTCTAAATCTTTTGTGTTTGGCAAGATTGTTTCCTCTCTACCCACAATCTATTCAAAATGACCACTTCTGTAGTTTATATGGAGTTATGGTTTCATATTTCAATATGTTTGACTATACCTGGAACTATCTGGATGTCCTTATTCCACATTGCTGTAGTTTCTCCTTTTGTGTCTCTTGATATTTTATAAACATGTTTTTCAGTATCTATGACCACTGAAGTTGCTGTACGTAGTGCACAGTGCATGATGTGCCAAAAACAATGGATTGCATCTCTTTACAAATCACATTTCTAAAATTCATTTCTTCTGTTTTGCCTGTGGTTAAACAAACTTCATTTTTTTCTCTGCGTAGGGTGTTCATAGGTTCATAGGTTCATACTAGGCTATCTACCCTAGGGCATTTATAAGCCTAGCCAGAGTGTGTTTGGCTTTCGCCACCCATTTTAAATTAATTTTGCTATGCCCTTTTTCGTGGTTAGTATACTGTGCCTCTGTCTAACAGTAACACAGAAGTGATACCTGGGGTAAACCTACGATCCCCCATCCACTCATCAAGATTCCTCTTGAAGAGAGTCAATGAGGGACTCTGCCTAACCTGGACTGGGATTTAATAAGAAGCAGTTCAAATATGCAGGCACTAAAAGCCTTTAACCAGAAATTCCCAGCTCAGAAGGGCAGTGTCCAGCCTCTCCTCCCACAAGAGTGCAGACCATGAACCCTCTTAATGTAAAATAACTGGCCTGAAGCCCAAGTGCTTAAACCAGAATTAATACACTTTTAGAATAAGAAACACTGAGCCCTCAATCAGCAGTTCCCCAACTTAGAAGAATGTAAGCTACCTGTCCTGCCACTACAGTGCAGAGCACAAACCTTCTTAATGTAAAACAACTGGTCTGAAGCCCAAGTGCTTAAACTAAAAGGCTTATAGGTTGTGGCAAGCTGGTAGTAGAATTATACTTCAGAGGGTACATAGTATTCTCGAAAGCCTTGAATGTGCAATTCTGTATTGCCAGCATGTTCATGTCTTAATTCTGTGCAGTTTTAAAGTAATCAGGTTCTTCAATTCAGCTTGTTTTTAGTTGAAGGGAATAATATTGCACAGCTGTTTCCTTGCTAATGTGTAACAGTAGCTTCACAGAACAGAAAACTTCAGCTATCTCCAAGAAATCACCAAGATTTCACAGTACAGCAATGAATCTGTTACATTTGAGAAGGTGTCCCTATTATTCAGATGCAGAGTGTGCTTTCTAATCTGCTGCTAGAATATCCTGTAAAAGACAAACATCTGCTATGTTTTAACAATCTCTTAAGTACTCCATCATTTTACAAGTTCTGTCACACAATGAAAGATATGTCTACAGTGCCTGCAGGCTTTTGGAGGGAATGTTGTTTTAGCCATCTTCGTGAGACATATGTTTGACCTCATGGGCATCCTGCAGAACTTGACTTTAATTCCAGTTTACTGCCAGTTACATACAAAGTGGCACTAATCAATGTTATAAGATCATGCTTGAAAATAGCTATCAGAATCAATTGGCTTTACTAATTTAAACAAAAAAATAGGTATTTAAATAAAATATAACATAATTAACTAAATGCACTTAACATTCTTTAGTCCCTTTCTGTATGAGTCATGATGTTCTGTTGATAGCAGTGTATATAATATATCAGTAGGAATAGTAATACCCTGCCATGGACTGCCAGAGATAGCATTCTTATAAATGAAAAAGAAGAACAAGAGAACATGTGCACGCACGCGCACACACACACACACACACACACACACACACACACACACACACACACACACAAACACACACACACACATACACACACACACACACACACACACACACACACAAATAATCATAATAAAAATATATAACAAAGGAAATGTACATATAACACAACATTTCTGAACTTCTTAGTATTATCAGCACCTAGCAAAGTGGTGAGGGTGTGCAATACAAAAATAAGTGGATCACCATGAAGGGGTATTTGTGGAATGATGACCACCTAGCAAGCTACTCGAGAAGGGAACCCTCACAGAAGTTAGTCACTTTCATGACTGATATCATGGAGGGAGGGGTCTCTACCACTGGTGGTTTGGTCATCTGACCTGCAGCTATGGGAATCTGGCAGTTACATGAGGATGCGCTCCAGGCTGCTAATCCGGGTCTTGAGCTGCCAGTCACCTCAGTCCCAATCAGGCTCTACACTTCTCACCTATTGACCCAAGTTGGTACCCCATTGCCGCTCCCCATTGAGAAGCCTTTAGCCCTCACTTAAGAAGCAGCAACCAGAAGTCACTGGCAAGCCAGCCAGGTTACCTTCCATGATTTGGCTATCATCACTGTATAGACTAACTGGCCTGTGGACTAATTTTGATCCAGAAGTTGGAAATGAAACTAATAAAGGGTGCAAAGAGTGCTGCAATACCATATTCTGCTCTATGGCTGACACTGCAAAATAAACAAGAGAAATGGAGCCAAACAAAACATAAAACAAAAAAGAAAAGTAGAAGGTGACAGAATGAAAACAGGGTAGAAACAGTCACGGTCAGCATAATGTTGTACAATCTTGTATGACAGATCCTTGTAGGAGAAAAATGCACTCAGAGGAGCAATGGGGATATAAATGCCTTGGAAGCTCCTATAAGATGATTGGGGGATAACACAGGGGAATATGAGTAGTTGTGCCTGTCACTATGTGGGAGAGCAGCACAGGTTTTGGATGGCAATCAGTGTGAGTGTGTGTGTGTGTGTGTGTGTGTGTGTGTGTGTGTGTGTGTGTGTGTGTGTGTGTAATGAACAAGAAAGAAAGGAAGAAACAACCAAACTGAGTAAATGAAATATATAGCTTTGTGGAAAACAAGTGTCAGTAGAGCTGTTAAATAGTGCTTGGATGTGTGTCATAGGTTTACACAGTACCACACAGAACATGCCTTAGAAAAACAACATCTCTAGGCTATGGACATGTAATCATTGCAGCAACAGTCCACTTGAAAAATGTGAAGGTATGTTGCAGTGATTCCCAACTGCATGGCAGTTGTCACATCAGTATTATGTCAGGAATACCTACCGGAGTTACAGACAGTGAAAAGGCTAGAAAAACATTATGAAATGAAAGTCAGACAACAGTTACTGCAAATAACTACACAGACCCCGGGATTCATGAAGCTCGGCGCAAGAATGGCGTTAGGCTTGCGCCAACCATGCAGCGTAGAGATGGCGCAGTAGTGCCATATGCATATTAATGAAGGCGCACTGCCGCCACATCCACGTGCATAGGAAACATGCGCGAGTGCATGGGGCATGTCCAAGCGCCGCACGGAGGCGTGGACATGTCAGCTGTTTACGTGCAACCTAAAATGCTGAATAGTACAGCCTGCCTCTAATAGTAATCACACCTGTCAGTGTCCATGGATACTGGAACACATGCAAAGCATGCAAGACAGTTTTGCGAACACAAAAATAAGAAGCAAACACAAATGCACATAGCTGAATATTGAGTCCCCATCCCTCGAACAAATGACATTTAAAACTCCGTGCCCGTATTCCATTGTAGTGTCGATAGTTATACCAAGTGGAAGTGAAACGCATCATGTTAGTGCGCCCCCAATAGCTAAGTCTAGCCTAATGGTCAGGGTTACCACCTGTCCCACATTGTGAGGTGACAGTCCCCCTCTGGGCAGTTGTGTCCATACCAAAACTATTATAAATGTAAAATATCCTGTGATCGTAGGACATAATTATGTCCCACATCTTATGTAATAGTCACATACAATAGTTATTTCCATATGTAAAATACCTACATGTTACAAGAAACAGAATAAGCAAGTAAACGAAACAGAAGAAGCAGCTAAACTGCTACAACAATAAGCTTACATTTAGGCATAAAACAAAAGTACAATTTGTTGTACTAACCATGGGTATGTGTTGGCCTGAAACATCTGGTGTGTCCCGAATATATCCCATCCTGTCCATATGAAAAGGTGGCAACCCTACCAATGGTCAGAGCATTCGCACAATAACTGGCCAGCCTCTTAACCCCCCCTAAAACCAGTGACCTTTGGAGGAAAGGTGGTGAATTACACTGAATGAATAATGACAATAATTAAGAGTAATAGACGTCTTTTACGTCAGAAAATAAGTATTAATACATATGCTCTGATTCTGTCAATGTTTCAAGTTAATAGTACTAATATTTTAAAAGTTTCCGTGATTGTTCCTGATTTGTCCTTGCCTTGTCCCTGTTACTGTTGAAATTAGTCCCTGAGTGGTTGAGAAGTCCATACACATATGTACACAAACCAACTGTCACATTTGTTGCCAGTACTGTTGAATACCTGTAGTGAAGTCATATATCCATGCGGAATGTACCACGGATGGTGTAGTGGTCAAACTGGTGAATAAGGTGTGTCTGTTTCTGGGTCCAAGCCAAACAAGGGCCGCTAATAATTTTATGTGATGCCCAGAATAATGTCCGTCAGATATAGGGAGGTAAAGCTACATACAAGCAGACATAAGTGGGGATGCACGGCAGACATTCAACAGTATGGGAAATATAAATAGGTATGTGTATGTACAGACGGATACATATATATATATATATATATATATATATATATATATATATATATATATATAAATGAACATGGTCACAATAAAGCAGTCGTAACGAATGTGAAGGGAAACACCAGCGGAACCCCCCCACCCCGTATTATGTAGTGCCGACATATCAAGCTGGTCAGAGGTGGGTAAACCCCTGCATCTGTAAACACTGGTAGAATGGTAACATTGGGACTAACTCTGTCCACATGCTAATTCTGACTTTCAAATGGGTACAGGGCTGTTCTGGTCTCCAGTCGGACAAGCCTAAACACGGATGACCACATGAATACCCCGACAATCAAACACACGTATGAGCCAGGACTATAAGCTTTGGAGTTCTGAATACCCTCGGAGTGAATAAACATGCAGCATGGGTCCAGAGCAGTAGGGAATAGGGAATGGCGCATGTATAGTACTGCGGTTTTCCCAGCAGGACAATGGATGCCTGCTGTGTAAGTGAAGTGTTGAGGCGTGTGTTTGGGTAACTATGAACCATGGGCATACATATAAATGAAGCAAAACACCAATAGTGTAGTGGTTGGAGCATATGCCTAATGTAAAGGCATTCCTGATTCAAATTCGACTATAGCACATATCATTTTCCTTGTGGAATGAATGTTGCTGCGC